>NW_020664383.1:515960-568526 GCF_002925995.2 Terrapene triunguis
ATATTTCTGATGTTACTCCACTAACTTGGGAAATGCCATGATACTTTGTTAGCCACTATATATATGCTTTTCATGTATAGCTTTTTAAAGTACTGAATGACTAGGTGGTCAAACTTGCAAATAAATTAGGAAAGGTACCTCAGATTAGAAATGGGGATGGTAGCTCTTTTAAAGGAAAACTGCAGTATTTGCAGTAATTCCATCATTAAATATCTAGTACTGTATATTATTTTTCAAACCAATTTTTAGAAATACCTATCTCTAGTTCAATGTCTCTTATTATTTTGCAGTATGATGGTGTCTTGAGGTCCCAGACAACATTGGAGTCCCATTGTGCTAGATGTTGGGCAAACACACAGTAAAAGACAGTCTCTGCCTGTGTATAAACTCCACATTGGAGAAGGGGTTAAGGAGCTGTTCTGGAGCCAGGCAGCAGCACCCCGCCACACCTCCAATGCATGTACAGGCTGGAGGAGGAACTTAAAAGGAGAGCAGAGTAGCTCATGTGCAGGCAGGCAGTGGAGGTGAGTAGGCCTATCCTCTGAAGTGCTGTAAGACAAACACTATGGGGGGGCTCAGCTGCCCCCGACTATTGATCCTCTGCCTGACCAGCCGAGGGAAAAGAACTTTGCAAGGTCACAGACACATACTTTGACTTATTTTGTTTACATGTCTTTGCTGTTCCCTCTTGTGTGGGGAGGCTGGTAGGAAATGATCCAGGGACACAGCCACATAGCATTCCAGCATGCAGGACTTAGCCACCTATCTTTGGGCCCAGGCTTAGAACCCAGTGGAGAGGGTGGGCCTGGGCTCCCTTACCCAGCCCCTGATGGAACTGGAGACAAAAAGCCTATCCATGATACCAGAGACCTTATATGACAGTTCCCAAATCCTAACTGAGGGACAAGTCACAGAAGGGGACAGACGCTGAAGGGCAGGGATGGCTGTCAACAGGGGGCAAGACAGAAATGCCTATCACTTCCTTGCCCTACTCCCTACATAGTATCTATAGGGAGCAGACCCCTTCGCACTGCTCCAAAAATAAAGAGTGAGGAAAAGGAAGTAGACTATAACTATATATGTTAACAGTATCCTTCTCCTGTGAGTGCTCTGTCTTGCTGATACTGGTGCTTCATCGGACAGGATCTCCTGCTAAGAAATAGCAAATATGAATCACCATTGGAGTTCATGTGAAAGGCAGAGACTCTTGTACAGTAATGGTGTCCAGCTAGAAGTCCTGATTATAATGTATAAGAACATGGTCTCAGAGTAGCAGATGCTTCCTCTCACACAAGATTTGTCAAGTGGTTTCATGGAATATACAGACCTATTGGCCAGTCCCCACATTCCAGTTCACAAATCTATCTCATGTCCCAGCAGGCTGATCTGCCATAAAGCTCTGTTTTATGGCATGCAATGGAGTATAGGAGCTACTTACAGTCATGGATGTAGGGCTCTTAGGATTCTATCCAAAGCCCCTTGACATTAAGGGAACTGTGTAAATAGTGGGGGGTTTTTTTGGTTTGCTGACAATCCTGAAAAAAGGGGGAGTGGGGGTGGAATCTTATTGGATTGACCCCAAATAGATTTTTATTAAAATTCTTGGAGAATCAAAGTTTTGTTTGGAGCTGAATAAACATTTTCAATTTTGAGCATTTTATGTTCATTGGTTAGACATTTCCTTCAAATTTATATTAAACAAAGTTCTTCAAACTGAAAAAATGGCTAATGTTGGTATGGTGGGTCCCACACTTTTCTTGGTGGTGGTGGTGGTGCTACGATGCCACCCCTTGCCCCAGCTCTTGTGGCACCCTGGGTCCTACTAGTGGCCCAGGAAGTTGGTAGAGAAGGGAAGGGGGTCTCAGTTTGCTCCTCACTCTGAGCCCCAGCCCCTCTCAACTCCTACAGGTTTCTTATCCTCTTCCTCCTTGGGTAAGGTTACCCTCAGTCCTTAATACTGGGGTGGGTGGGTGGATGGGTGGATGGGTGGGTGAGTCTGTCTGTCTGTCTGTCCCTTCCTTCCTTCCGTCCGTTCTCAGGTTTTTCAATTCTCAGCAACGCACCTCCAAACTCCAATCCTCTCTTCTTCCTCACTCTACCCTGTCTGCCTGAAGCAGGATTTTTTTTATTAGGTCCTGACAGGGACTTAATTGGCTACATGTGCTCCAATTAACCTGTAGTAACCTTCCCTAGTCTATAGGGATCCACGCCTTAATTAGCCTAGGGCTTATATATCTCCCTTCTCCCTGGTTCTGCTGTATCACAAAACCAGAGAAATGAAATATAGTATTTTGGTTTGAAAAATGTTAAAACATTTCTGACTTTTGGAAACATTTTTGTTTTGTTTTGTTTTTAAACAGTTTGGCAAAATTGACATGAATTCATATATTTCAGTGTCACCAAATCTTCATCTTTAATAAAAAAAGGCTGAAAAATGTTCCCAGCTCTAATTGGGAGTCTTCCATTGACAAGAGTGGTCCCTTACTGTTTAATGTTGCTGAAATAATTGCCAATAACAGCAGGCTTATTAAGACAATTGTAATTACATTTTCTCACATAGAATTCCATTTAATTTAAATATTGGAAGAATTGCTTTTCCCCATCAAATTTCAAACTACTGCTTTGAGCAAAATGGAGACAGCCATTTTTGCAGCTAAAATATCTTCCGCAAAAGCACTATATCACTTGTACTGGAAATTACAAAAACTCAGACTAATCTGCACCCAAATGTAAGGCCTACCTCATAAAAATGATTTATTTTTATTTTTATTTTTTGGCCAGACTCAGTCATTTGTTTAATTGATGTGTGACTGTCGTGGAAAGCAGTTTTCTGTTAAATAGTTTCCAAAGTCCTGTGTAATTTATGCTTATTTGAAGGTCATTAGCTGTCATCTGTGACACTTTTGTTATTGGTCTGAAGTGATTTCTGGAGTCCTTCTCAAAGGCCTACCATAAATTCAAGGTTCTAGTCTTGCAATAGGCCTCTCTGCTGGAAAAAGGGTGATTCTTTAAACCCATGTTTGACTTCCATGAAAGATCTGTGATTCCCATTTGCGCTGCTTTCCCACATACTGATACCTATCTGTGTAGTAATCAATTCTCTATGAAATGTGTATTAAAATGAAAAATTATATTGGATAAGACAATATTTCTTTCTTTTTTTTTTTTTTCCCAAGAGAAGCAGGGCTATTAGCCAGGGCACTAAACTATCTCTTCTGTGTAAGGTATGTTTTCTGTGGAGGGCTGCCATGTTTATTTCATATGCAAAGAATCATTTTTATTTTTTTAATCAGCTGCAGGAAACCACTGCTCAGACCTCCCATGCAATCCTCCCACTGAAATGATTAATTGCTCCCTTTGAACCTCTTGTATTTTTCCTTTAAATTTAACCTAAACTAGGTCCTGATCTGGCAAATGTTTAACAACACGATGAGCTTTACACAATTAAAGCCATTGGCTTCACTGGGACTACTCACATGTGAAAGTGTGTGCTCAGTTGGGATTTTATAATGTTCCATGTTTGAGGGATATTTCCATATTTTTTCCTGGGTCACATACACAATGTAGGAAAACTTTTTTGAGTAATATATTCCATACAATGTGAATAAATGTGGTTATGAATTTAGAAAGATATAATGTAACAGACTTTACAGCTGCCAAGAAATCCATAGCTACAATTCGCACTGCACTGTTAATTGTAATCCCTTGTTCTTATGCATCACAACAGCAGTTTGATCACATGTTCATTAACACTGAACAATATGATAGTCTATATGTGTAAATCCATAGAGTTTACATGAGTAGAGTGCAGGTGGAACATACTTTAACTGACCTGCGTATGTTAATGATAAGCAAAGTTGAAAAGTCTTAAAGGTTTGGTTTAGAGAACTCCCCAAAAATTCAGATACAAGGTTTTAAGTACTGTGGATTAATACTGTGATGCATTTCAATGTCACAATTCATATTATAAACACTTCCTTTTAGGGGACCCATCATAGACCAGGTCTCAGATCAACTCTAAATCACTCACTGACAGCATGAGAACATGGAGTGATTTCCTGGCCCCAATGAAGTAAATGGGAATATTGCCAATGACTTCACCCAGGCCAGGATTTCGCTCTTGGGTTTTCTAAATAGTCATTCGTAATGATGCAAGGCGGTTGGAACTGTATGCACATTGAGTGGAATTCACCCCTATTCAGAGAGCCAGTGCAAGGACTGTACCATTTAACACCCACTATTTTGATTAAGCAATGCATAAATCATGTGCTGGCTGTGTGCACTGCAGAAAGTTTCACCAATGCTAAATCTCTACATTCGGTATGGGAGAGAAACCCAGCCCTCCCTACTGAGTTCCAAATTCTGCTCTTAGTGGAAGTACTACAGTGTAACTGTAGTTGGTGGGTTTGCTCTGTATTTAAACTGTAACTTATAGCAGAATTTGGCCCACTGAATTATTCATTTTCATGTCTTGTTACCTTGCTTTTCTGAGCCCGTATTACTGTTTTGAATTATTATTTCACTAAATTCAACAGAAAAATATCAGAATCTCCCCTTCTAAAAGGCAAATATGATTCCTGAACACCAGATAATATATATTGTATGCTTTAATTATTACGCTACTTCTGTAGTACTCCATATTGAATGCAATGTTCCATTTACCATTGTCTTTTAATACTACTGAGTTTTCAATTGCTGAATTAAAAATTATATACAAACACCTCGATTTTCTAGCCACAATTCAAAGGGTAATTAAATTATCTACTATACTATACTGCTCCTCAAGATTTAAGTAGATAAACTAATTAGACCTTTTGCCCAATGTACTTTATATAAATGTAAAATCAAGAACATTTTCATTATTTAGATGCCTAGATTTAGAGTCTGATTTTCACAAATAGGTGGCTAAAGTTATTCTGATTACACAAGGAGGCTTCTCTGTGAAGATGGTCTTGCAGTGTGGTGTTGAGGTGGATTAGTCTGACTTCTGGAAGCTCATTCCACAGTTGTGCTTTCTCTACTGAAAATGTTTCTCCAGCTCATGTGTTATGCTCTGGGACCTGTGTTGAGAACTCTTGGCTGGAGAAGCTGTCACCTGACGTAGTTTTGCCCTGACTCACTGCTGACTTCAGGTACATTTACACTACTCTCTGCCTTCTGTGGTGTGTTGAGTATATAAGCTACATGCCCCCCAGCACTAGTATAAACAGTAGAGCATGTGGTGAGGCACTGCTTAGGTGAGGAGAGTAAAGACATGCCTAAACCTCTCTGTCTACACTGATATTTTTAGCAGTGTAGTGTCCCACTGCCTCCCTGCAGAGTAAAAGGATATAGCAGCTCCCTGCTGCCAGAGCCTTTTCCCACTGCAGAGAGCTGCTGGATTGTTTCCCTGCCACAGCCTGCTTTTCACCGTGGCATGGAGCTATGTATACCTCAGACGCAGGAGTGAAAATAGGGCAGTACCCTCTGGTATGCAGTACCTGCTGGAGATTTCTAGCCAGTAAGGGGTACTGGAAAGACGTGGGGCTATCCCCCGCCGGGAGGTGGGGTGGGTCTGTGCTCTGTTCCTTAAAGGAACAGAATGTGGCTAGGGATGGCATTCATTCTTGATATGGCTTTAACAGCACAATACATATGATAACAAACTTAAACAAAGGCTTTGTTTAAGTTTGTTATCATATGTATTGTGCTGTTTTACATTGGTCAGGACCTGAGTCCTCAAGAGGGGAGGGGGACGGAAGGTGTTTTAAAACAGTGTTTTTGATTCTGTTTCTCCCCATTGGTCTGAATTATCCATGACATTCATACTGCATCACATCAAGTCCAAATAATTAGAGGAATGTCTGACCAGAGGATGTTTGGATTCTGATGTCAGGACCGACGAGGGGGGTGGAGGGGGAGCCGATACAAATTACCGGGGCCTGGCGGTCCGGAAGGGGGCCCGGCTTCTCCCCCCTCTCGTTGGCCCTGTTTAGCCGGTCTGCCGTTGCTGGGGGGCCCGAAAAATTTTTTTCACCGGGGCCTGAACTCGTTCTCGGCGGCCCTGTCTGATGTCAGCCCAGTTCTGCAGCCTGACAGGAATCAGTGGTGTTGTCCCCAATGTAAACATAGAATTCTTATTTGCAGCCAAACTAGTCTAACATGCATTTTGTTAACTGGAACTGGCGCAGCAAAACAAAGAAAACAAATGCCTCATTTTCCAGCTTTGTTGGTGAGAAAACTATAAATGAAGATTATAATGCTGGACACTGAGGGCCTTAAAGTAGCTTCCCCGGGATTAGAATCTGCCAAGAACTGCTGAAAATAAGTTCCTCATTTTAGCAACGGAGTTAAGACTTATCACACATCTTCCCACCTTTATTCGAATGAAGTCCTTTTGATCTGACAGCTCAGGCATTGTCAGTTTCGTTCAGAACAATTTACAAACTTGGAACCTAATTCTGTAAACCCTTAATCATTTGATCAATCCCAGTGAAGACAATGAGACTATTTGCATTACTATGGATCACTTTTGTGGGAAGAGTTTCAGGAGTCTGTTCCTATAAAGGAAGTTGAATGAAATGCAATGTTTGGGTATGATATCATAATGCAGTTTAGGATACAGTTCTACTTACAATTTGTCTTTTAAATACATATACACCCAACTCCCATATTCCATGTAAACAGACTGAAATACTACATATGTGGGGGGAAAGTAAGTAGTTAAGCATGTTGATATTTGTATATACAAACACCCATTTCATCACTGTGCTGGAAAATATAGTTGAACTTAATTTTCTATGGAATTTGAATTAAGTTTAACAGCCCCAATTGTTTTGTGTTAATCAGACACATACATAACCTCATGAGCAGAGGGCGGAGAGGATACCCTCCCACATTATGATCAGCAAAAAAATAATAATAATAAAATTTGCAAACCTAAAAACCTGTGTTATGCTTTAAAGCACCTCAGCACATACCAGGTTTATGAACATTAAAAAGTTTACAGCAAAGGAACACTGAAGCCCATTAACCTGAATGTGTCCCAGAATGCCTTCACTGACTAAAGGCGCAGTCATACTTGAACAGCTAAAAATTAACCGGCTCTTTTAGGCTAAACGGAGTGATGTCACTGGCTCCATCTCTGTTGTTACATAACAGATAACAAAACTCAGTGCGGCATGGTGCTGGCACATAGGGTCTCAGGTACGTGGTGTGATTTTTTCCCCAGAATCTCTTTTTGGAATAGTCATGTATGTGAAATAGCTGGTGCTTATGATTATGCTATTTCTATGCATGTATATTCATCTTGGTATCTGAAGTTATGAATATTAGCTATCTTTACTACATGTTTGCTCCTGTGGTAACACCCACAAGGTATTTAGCCAGCACATGAAGGGACAAGTCAAGTTGAATGGCCCATTAAGGAACACTTAGCGCACAATGGACCCTGGAAAGTGCTTGTCTACACTTAATGGACTGTTTCTGTGAATGTTCTAATTAGAATATGGGTGGGGTGATGGACATGTAACTTGCCCATGTGACTCCAAACACCATCTTTCACAGTGAGAACAGATTTCCCTTCACTTGGCAGAAGGCAGGGGCCCCAGGCTGGGGGCGAGGTGGGGAAGAGTCACATGGAGGGTCACGTGGGGCGGTCACATCCTCCTCCCTTGTGTCCCTCCCATGAGTGCAGTACCAGCAAGAAATGATTTCTACTTACACCACTGCTCACCCAGCACTGCCAGGGGCATGCAATGTTGATGTAGCCTTGAAGATCAGGATAATTCTTAAACAGGCAATGGAGACAGACTGAGAGCCTGAGGAAGGGGGGATATGGGCTGTGTGAGCACCTCATTCAGGAGGTCAGCTGCTGCTTTCTGCACAAGCTGGAGCCTCTGCATTGCTTTCTCCTTCAAGTCCTGCTATGGCAAGCTGTAGTGCAGTGTGTAGCTGACAAATGAGTAGATCATTGTGGACAGATCCTGGTGAGCTGAAGGTGGAAGAAAATGTTTTGCTACTGGCATCGATAGTCTACTGCACCTACGTAGTTTATAGTCTTCCTCCGGCTGCATAGCATAAGGCTTCAGGCTACAGAAGAGACTTATGGGAAAGTAAATAGGGCTCAACCATTTTTCTGATGGTCTTTTTAAAAATCACGTATTTTAACCATGCAAATACTCCTGCTTTTAGATCAGGGGTTTCATTTCCTCCCATCATTTGTGCTTCTTTCCAATAAGGTTCAAATTAATTCTTAAATCTAACTGGTGGCTTGAGTCTATTGTGTAAATGAGCTTCACATCATTGGAGGGCATGCACTTCTAGCAGATACTTCCATAAACTACTCTATCCTATCTAATGGGATGGTATTTTTAATAAGGAAGGCACAATTCACTGGAACAGTAATTGGTCTCTTTTTCACATGGTCTAAGCTCTGTAAATAAGCAAAAACCCATAAGCCCACTCTTCATAGAGATCTGGTGGCTTTTGTTTCCTGAGAACAAAACTGATGTTCTATAGCTAACTTAACTTCTAATGAAATAATCAAATGGCAGTCACAATGAAATGTCAAGTCAACCCTGTGTTACTGAAAATCAGTTACTAAAACAGTCTGCTATGCCCTATTCAGCCCAAGCTATCTGCTGCCTTCTGAGCTACCTCTGCTGTAGGAAGTTTCAGATGCCTGCTCTGCAGCAGACTGATCTACTGTACAATAGAAACAACAAAAAGCTCCTGCAATGCCCAGAGTTTATAGCATAGTGCAGAGAAAGGAATGTTCATAGATACCTCCAACTTGCTATTAAGAAATGATCGTCAGCCTTCCCCCAGTCCCTGCTGTCCCACATCTGGGACTGTGTAACCCAAGATGTTGTTTTGACATCTTGTTATCCTAGGCCAAGTCTGAGAGATCAGTAATGACTGAGGAGGAACCTACCTTCTTAATCACAAACAACACTTCCTGCAGCACTCTGGCTTTTCATTGGTGGTTTACCATTCATGTATTGATTGAGCTCATATTCATCTGCAGCCTGGTTTTCCTGTAGCTTGTATTATATCAATTAAATGTGTGATGCCAACTCTTCCAACAAGATTTAAAGAGAAGTAGCTTGTAGAGAATGGGGGTGGGGTGGGGAGGGAGTTAGTTTGAGGAATGAGTAGGCAGACAGAAGGCTACTTGGAGAGGGTTACAGGGTGACAGTGCCCTTCTCTTCTCCCTAATCATCATGAGTTTTTTGGGGGGAGGGACTTCAGACCTGTTCCTGAAATGTTAGGACTAGCTTGGGCCACTCTATACCTATGCAGTCTCTTCCTGAGTCTGTTATCTGCAGAGTCTGGGAGATATTGAGTATGCCCAACATTTGCCTGATGTTATCATCGATCCTGGTGTGAGGTGGATAAAGACTCTGTCTCTTAATAAGGGGGGAGGGCTATATTGGCACCAGCCTTACCTTCCTAAAGATCACTTGGTCCCACAGTCATGGAACCAGGCCATGGAGCAGATCTTCATAACTGGATCCTCGGCTGTTGTAAACTGGCATCGCTCCACTGACTTCCCAGGGTTGCCGTGCCTCAGCATTCCTACAAGTCAAGTGGCCACAGACCAGTGAGAGCAGCGTGACATCTGGGGCTCATGTGGCCTATGTTTGTTATTCTGATATTTGATTTTTCTTTCTACTTGCCCTATATAAATACTGAAAAGAATATTTTTAAGTTGTCCTACTTCGAGAGCAGACCAGAAAACTTCCTTTTCCTTTGACTTCTGCTTTACAACACAAGGCTCTGACTGCTGCCCCTTTTTGTTCTTATTAGAGAATTTTCCTCTTCTTGCTTCTACTAATATATTGAACTTCAGTATAATATTGCAGAACTATGCCAGGCAAATAAGTTTCTTTAACCTATTCTGTGGCTGTCACCAAGTTGAAGGCCTATGATACACTTGCAGAAGATGACTCAGATCAATTTGAATCAAGGGGCAAAAGAAACTAAATGTTGGTTTAAAAGATCAGTACTGTGATGAAGGTTTACAGTTTCTCTATTTTTTACTATATTCTCAAGGTTCTAATGAAGCTTTTTTTTTTTTCTAGTTTCAACTGCCTTTCTGAGATTCAAGACAAAAATTACTGGTACTACCAGGCTTATGCTATGATTGTAATTGCTACCACTTTACATTTGCTCATATTCTTATATCATCAATCACCCTCTCTGATTTAGCCCCAGCTGAGCTGGGCCTTCTGGGAGAAAGTGCAAAGGAGTGGGTAACTCCTTCAGAGCCACATGCTTTCTGGATCAAACTGGAGAGAGGAAGCTTCATCAGGTAAAATAGTTCTCATGGGTATGCCTACACTGCGATGTTTCAGAGTAGCAGCCGTGTTAGTCTGTATCAGCAAAAATAACAGGAGTACTTGTGGCACCTTAGAGACTAACAAATTTATTAGAGCATAAGCTTTCGTGGGCTACAACCCACTTCGATGTAAGCCTGTGCTTGAGCTTGGGCTCAAGGCTATGCCTACACTACAATTGCACTAACCCAGGACTCAGTTCCAGAACAAAAGCAAAAGTCCAAGCAAAAGTCAAGCTGGGACCCAGGGTTCATACCCTATTGCTTTGCAGTGTAGATGCAGGCCCACTTGACTCATGTCCCAGGAGTCTGACAGAAATATCCTATAATTCCACGGGACAACTTCCTTAGTCTTTTCTATCTCAACAATTTGCAATCCACTGTATTGAAAACTGAATACACCCCACTCTTTGGCAAACAGCAGCAGCTCAGGTCAGCATTAACACATTCTCTTCTGATCACTGGTCTGCAAGCACTCTCTCAGCGAGCCTGAGTTCACAATGGAAAGCGGATCGATTGAGCCTTTTGCACATTGAGCTGCTTCATGGTCATGGCAGGACAGCCAAATTTTGGTGAATCTGGGGTGCCTGGGCAGTAAAACTGTGGACTTCAGTAAAAACACCAGGAATGACCACACACACTAGCAGATAGCTAAAAAGCTGACAGCTCTGCAGATTTTCCGGACAAGATTAACTAGGCTGTGTACAGAGACAATATGATTGTTCTGTTTAGAAATGTTCCATTTTATGCCCTTGAGATTCCACAAAAATTAATTCTGTCCTCGTCCACTGAGCTAGTTTAGACAGCAACCCTGTTTCTTGTACTGTTTCAGGACCCTCAACCTATACTGCCTGCTGTTCTTCAGGAACTCGATCCCTGGCCCAACGTACCTTCATGGACTGTTCCAAAAAGAAGTGTTTCCATGATGACGTTATGGTCCATTACCCAAAGAAGAGGGACAAAAGACTGGAACGACGGCATGCTGATGGGCAGGAGGAAAGGCTGAGGTTCGCCACCCAGGACAGGGTTTCAGAGTGGGAGCAGGCATTTGCAAAGCAGTTCCTGGGATAGGAACCACGGCTAAGGGAGGAGGACAGAACTCAACAGAGAGAACTGTTTCAGCAACTCCTGTCCATAATGGCTTCAAGAGTCCCATCTCCTGCTGCCTCCCTAGCACCATGGCATGATCACCCTGCAACATACCCGCAGTCCAGTAGTAGCCTGGACAACTCCATGTTGGGGTGCCCCATGCATTTAGAACTCATGAGCTGGGCCATTTAGCTGGGCCAGGCAACTAAACTTCATGCAGTCTTCTTTCTTCAACTCCTCTCTGGTGGCAACATTCCCCGTCCACCCCCCAACACCAAGTGAAATGTAAAGAAGGGAAAGGAGAACATGGGGTTAGGGGACACATAGTGTTATGTGGATTGTTGTGTATTAACTATTTCCTGCACTTTTCTTTGTGTGTGTGTGGTTTTGTAATGGCAGCTGGCCTGCCCAACACTGTGTGAGTGTATTACTGTTTTTAAGACCTGCTCACAAATAAAGTGTGTTTATGCTTTCAAGAAAGTTTATTGCTCTTACTGCATCACATCATACAATCGTGACTGTGAGATGATAAAGCTAAAAACATGTTGAGGAGCAATGAATCATTAGTAAGCAAACAGTATTCCTCTATTTAGTTAGGTACATTTCAATAAATTCAGTCTGTACACCCATTCTGCACCCATCCACCAAAATTCATTATTCACTATGTCATTCAGACTTACACTGAGTGGCAATCAAGCCCACCCCAAAAATGAGCCACTTTTCCCCCACAGTCACATTCCTACAGCTACTGTTCCCCCTTTCTCATTGGGCCATGCAAATCCATACTGTGAGAACACACAGAATCCCTGACTTCTGCTCTCTGGCTGCATCCAGCTCCAGCAGTGCTAGCTGCACTATCTGGCTGAGGGGACCGATTCAGCAGCCCCTCGCTGTCACAGGTACATTCACGGGGAAATGGCTCACCTCTGGCTTCACAAAGGTTGTGAAGGGTGCAGCAAGCCACAGTAATGGAGATATCCTATCTCCTAGAACTGGAAGGGACCTTGAAAGGTCATTGAGTCCAGCCCCCTGCATTCACTAGCAGGACCAAGTACTGATTTTGCCCCAGATTCCTAAGTGGCCCCCTCAAGTATTGAACTCACAACCTTAGCAGGCCAATGCTCAAACCACTGAGCTATGGGGATAGCATTCATGACCCCCAGCATCCAAATCGGTTTGTAGACACCTCCAACATGATTTTAATCTGCCAAAAGCACATTCAACAACCATTCTGCACCTGCAGAGAATGTAACTGAAACCATCTTTTGCCAGGGCCTCTGAAATCAGGGTATGGTCTCATAAGTGAAGGCAAAAGGGGGTAGAGAGAGTCCCCCAGAATAACGGTGGGAACAGACATCATTTATGACAGCAGTCACATTTGTGGTGTGGGGGGTAGGGATTCTGGGATATGGGTACTTTGACTCAGGTCTGCACACTGCAGTGTGGATGCCAGAGCCCCAGATGTAAGCACGGGTTAGATAAGTCTTGACGTAGGGTTAAAATAGAGCGTAGACACTCAAGCCCAGGGTTCCCTAAAATAGGTCAGCTGACTCGAGTCCCACTAACCCTGGGCTTACGTTGCAGTGTAGACAGACCCTTAGATTCAGGGGCTGATCTAAGCACTTTTCCCCCTTTCAGTTAGGAATCCCTGCCCCTTCTCCCTTGCCCCCAATTCAGCTGATCTGCAGCCAAAGTATATTACTCAGTTATTCAATGAATCTCTTATATTGGGCAAAACAAACAAGCAAGTAATCCTGAAATATATATATTAAAAAAAAAAAAAAAGCTTTTTTTTCTCTAGGCTGTGGGGGAGGGCTGGACAGAGAACTTTTCTTCAATTTAGAGAAGGGAAAGAGAAGAAAAGCTAACTAACTGAATACAAATACTTGCAAAGGTTCCAAGAGCAGGAGAGGTAATGAAATTAGTTGGGCAGGCACGTCCCCAGGGTTGTGTTGGTGGCATGGTAGGATTTTCTAAAATGCCCAAGTGATTTAGGAACATAAACCTCATTGAAAGTCAGCTTTTTTCAATGGGATTTCACAGATTTTAAGATCAGAAGTGATCATGATGGTCATCTAGTCTGACCTCCTGCATACTGCATACCATTGAACCTCACCCAAAAATGCCTGCATCAAGCCCATAACATGTGAATTTGTATTCATAAATCACTTACAGCCAGATTTTTTTATTTAGGCAGGTAGGTGAGGGGGTTTTGTTTGTTTTGTTTTTGAAAATCCCACTAGGCCCCCTAAATAGCTTTAAAAAATCTGGTCCTTAGGCACTCTTGAAAAATCTTACCATGTACTCCTTCAGGAGTTCTACTCTCAGGAATCCCTATTAAAAACACAAGCACCAACAAGAGGATGGCAAGATATCGCTTTTTTTCTCATCATGGAACTTCCCTCAGAGACCTTCCTCTTACAACTCCAGGGAACTAAAGGAGCAAAACCAAACACATACAACATGTTCTCTTAAAAGGATAAAACCCACCCTCTCAGTGGTCTTGGTAAAATCACTAGTTGGTTAGTCTTATGTTGGTTTCTAGTGGTGCCAATTGTGGGAGTAATTTTTGTTGCAGAGTCCTCTATCGGGCAGCCTTTTTAGCAAAGATGCCAAAGACTGAACTAGCATTTTTACCCTGGTGGTTCCTTTAAGCATGAAGGAATTTGAAGGGGGAGAAGCAGAGATTGTTGCATTCTTTATCCCACTGCCTCATGTTCTGTAGATAAAGGGTTTTGTTCTTGGCCGTCGGTCTGACATATTTCCTGAATGAGCACAGATTCACTTAAAATGTGGGAGAATGCATATCGTACTATATTTTTTTTAAAACAGTGACGCTGCAGGGATGTGTCCATTTCAAATGGAGATAGGTGAGCAATAAATTACAGCAGCCTCAATTTTCTTGAACACAGAGCTTCATGTTTAACTCTTAGTTCAATAAATGAGGCATATTAATGAAAAGTAGGCCTTTGTGGTACATTGTATTATAATATAAAACTACAGTGAGTCACGACTCCTAAAATACTGCAAATATTTAGTTAAGTAAAAGAATAATTGAGGGAGTAGTTTTGACTAAACTGTCACAAAGAGTGTCTGCAATACTCCTGGATTAATCAGCTAACCTTTTCCACGTAGGTCCACTATAGTTTGGCAAGCGTGCTTCTGAAGAAAGGCTCAGCAAGATCTCTCATGTTGACTCTTTTACATCATCATTAACAGTGCCGTTTCCTTTCTTGATGTAACAATATGCTTTTCGGATCCACGCAACTCATGAAATTCAAGCCAAAGCTGTTTTATGGGATCCTTTATTCTGGGGTGGGGAGAGTGCACAAAGTGTAGGTTTGGGTAACATAGCACTTTTGTGATAGATCACAGTGGCTGCAGTTACTTTTACATCATCTCCTCCTTCATCTCAAACACTATCTGTAAGCATAAGAATAAAATTTAAAAAGACAATCTGGATGTACAGTAATGTGGATTTAAATTGTTTTTATTTATATACAAGCTCAGCTAGGTGTGCTTAACAATCTGTTCAACTATTGCTTTAACAATGTGCTAGTTGTCGACATTCAGCTAGGTCTCTCAGAATGATTCTGTAAGCAATTTAAAGGAGACCACTTAAGAGAGAGACTTTTGTAGCCCTCTGGTGGAATGCAATTTTACTTTTCCCCATCCCTATTTATCAGATCCAGAGTCAGTAAAGTTATGGTAGAGAGGCTCTGTATGTTAGCAAAGAGCACTGTAGTGAGGATAGCGGGATGAACTCAATTGAGCATCAGCACAATGGGTAGATTGCAACAACAGTAGCTGTTTAATCACTTCCTGAGAGAGCCTCTTAGGAGCTATTGTCACAGCCTCCCTATTGAAGCTAAACAAAGTGGGGTGGGGACACTGGATCAATTTGCTACTTTCAGAATAGGAATTCATAGCCCTGTCCCTTGGGTATTTTTAATTTGTGGTGGTCTGATGAACACATATAGTGTTTTGTGTCTCTGCCCAAACTCCTTTGTAGTTAGTGCCTGCCACATTTCCAAGAGGCTTGCTTAACTAGCTTTTTGCCTGGTTGCTCTGGTATGCACATATTCCAGAGTTGGTTGCTACAGTATCTGACACTACATCTAATGCCTCTTCTGCTTGCAAGAGCTTTATGAATGTGTGTGGTGTTATACCACTGGTGTATGCAGCTTATTTGATCTTGGTGTGCTTCCTGCAACTGTTTCCTGGAGATGTTTATCTTCATGCATTTCAATGTGGCAGTAGCTGTGCATTGCTCTCCCTCTTTTCCAAGTAGCTCATCAATTTTCCTTGATTTCTTTTTGTGTGTGCAGCCGGGGTCAATCTGGCTCAGTGTATTTTGTAGACGTGCTGCGCTGGATATGGGATAGGGAGGGCAGAGAAAGAGGTTTTAAGCAGATAGTTTAGTCAAGGCTGAAATCACCCTGTGTTCAAAATTACTGAGATATGTCAATGTGCATTTTAATGTTCAGCTCTGTTTAAATGTAAAAGGTAGAGCTGCAGGATTTGCACCCTAAACTGGTCCTCTATCTTACTTTATCATGCAGCAAAAGGTCAGCAAGGGCACTTTAAAATTGAAATATGGTTCAGCCAACGGCCCTCGACAACAATCACAACATAAGTTGTTCCTTTGTCTTTTTGTTAATCTTTGATGTCGTGGGCCAAGAAACATAGAATTAGCTTTAAAAAAGCCACTTCCTCTCTTAGGGACTTAATTCTTCCCTTGGTTACACATGTGTGTCTCATTGACTTCTCCGATTGTTATGCAAGTGGAATCAAGGTCAGAACATGACCTGTAGATTTTGAAAACAAAAGTGGAGTTTCATCTGTGTTCATATCCTTTTAAACTAACACTTTGGAACTACAAGATACTGTTATCCATAAGGATGTTTTGTAGGCTGTACGCTCCCTTGCTGGCACTGCTGTAACTTCCTTAAATTTCCCACAATATCCTTATCTGACCACTAGGTGTCACTGAAAGACTGAAGTAAATATCTGAGATAAATGTATATGAATTTCTCTCAGAATCTGTGGGTGTTCTTTATTTAAGGTGGCCCAGAGGAGTTTAAGAAAGGTGACATTACCCAGCAAGTATGTATGCATAATAATAATAAAAGCCAAGCGAGAAGTTATTTTTGCCTCACTAGTTGTACTTGTATTGTTCTATATAAAATATTTTTATGAGCAGTTTGTTAATATGTATTAAAATTATAGCTATTTCCGCTTTCTCTCATCTACACAACACCCAGTGTAATACACAGCTGTGATACTTTATTGCTTTGCACACACACTCGCACGTACATTAAACATCCAATGTAAAGCAGTGCTCTACTGCTTCCTATTGCTATTGCTCTATTGCTAGCCCAGGCCTTCCAAGGTTCTGAATACTTCCTGAAAGGTGGCGAGTACCCTCAACTCTCACTGAAATGAAATGAGAGGTAAGGGTGCTCAGAAGATGCACGTTCAAGCTTTCATCTTCCTCAGTAAACTGGACTAAACTCTAATGCATGGTCCCTGGATTGTGTGGCATCCTGGTATGACAGACTGGAATACCTGGTATAAAAAGATAAAACACACAAGCCTGAAATTCTGTGGCAGCTTCTTTTAAGTTAAAAAGGGAGTGATTAATTGAATTAAATATGGCAAAAGGATAATATCCATATTGTAGCCCAATGTTTTTTCTATATAATTGAATTTTATGGTGGGCCATCATTTCTGGTTTAATATCCCATGGACAGTTGTAAATGTATAACAGAATTATAGAGGGTGTTGGAAGGAAGCTAAGTGATTCTGGAAGCTAGGCAGGAGATGATTAGGACTGTTGACACTGGGTAGGTGTCAAAGGCAATTTGAGATTATGTAATTTTTGGCTAAAATGATCAGCATTGCCATAGAATTAAAAAATACACAAGGTCCTAGTCAGAGTAAAAACAGAAAACACTAGACAAATGTTTTCTTACTTGTTCCACAAAACAATTTCTTTCAATTACATGTCTGGATATTTTCACTGTTCATAAAATGAATATGGCAAGATTTGAATATTTTATATTTGAAATCTCACTTGAGTACATGAATCTTGATGGCGTGGAGCTGCTCTTAGAGTGGGGATTTATTTGATCTCAGTCTAGTTTTATGATTTTTTTCTCTTCTGTTAATATTGTTCAACCTAGTAAGACTAATATCCAAGCACTTCTGAGTTATGCATTTTTCTTCTACGGTTTTAAATGTAACATTTTCATTAGCCTGAACTTAGAGTTTTGCCACTAGAGGCCCTTCTGTCCTACCAAGATAGTGGAACCATTTTACAGCTGCTGCATCTGTATATAGGGAACAATCATGTACCCATTGCAAAACAATGATGAAATTTCCATTGACTTTAGTGGTTTAGAATCCAGGCCTGTAGGCCAGAAAGATAACTTCTAGGTAGCCTAAGTTAAGAATCAAGATTACTTTATATATCCTTGACAATGAAATATTGGTACTGAAGTTAAGAGGAATGTTTTACTGTAGAAGGCTATATTTAAAATCTAGTGCTTGGTAATATAATTCTTCTTAGGCCCCAATTTAAGAAAGCACTTACACACATGCTTAATTTCATTGACTTGAGTGGAATTTAGGTACATGCTTAAGCATCCTTCCTGAACACTGATGGTTCTGTTAATTACATAAGTGAGTTCTGAAAAAATCTTTGTATAAATGCTTTTTTATTCAGTCAATAAAATGCAGTTATTGCTAATAGGCAGAACTGTCTGTTCTCTTCTGCTGTCATAGGAAAATAGGATTTGGGATGTCTTTTATATGTAATCTGGTTTCAAATGTTTTAGCACTATCTGTAAAATCTAGTCTTTTTCAATATTAAGGATTACAGAAAATTGGGATCACTGCACATTTAGAGAAAGGATTTTATTAGGGCTGAACAGAACACATTTCAAATTAGATTTGTGTAGTGGCAAAGTACTGGCAGTTTGGCAAACATGTGTATAAAGCTTACAGACTGGAAAACTAATAAACATTTTGAGTTAGGCATCCTTTAGGCCTAATATTTCCTCAAATATTTAAAATAAGTAGCAATAAGAATGTTATTAAAACCCAACTTTTTATTTCTGGTTAATATTTTAGCTCAGAATGTGAGAAAAAGAACTGAAATCTTACTGCAGTGAAGAAAATGGGGACTAAGTATGCAGAAATGATAGTTAATGTTGTGCAAACTATTCAAAAAGGTCTATATAGAACCTTTGCCTTTAAACCACTGCAGTACAAACTTATTGCTCTTACCTCTTTTTTTATTTATGTTTTGTAAAAGACAGTGCACACCTGTGTATTAGGGGACAGGGGGATTGGGAGGACCAACAACTAAAAATGTTGGCTGCTATAATTTGTGTGAGAAATTGCGAAGATTTTTCTAGCTGTAGAGTTTGGCTTTAACTTTTTGTTGATGAGATATTCAGTTTGAAGGGTTTTTCCTGTTTCCCATATTAGTCTGTGAGTGGGTGTTGGAATGGGGAGGTACTGAGCACCAAAATCCAGTCATGTTGCATGCTCCCTTCCATATCACAGCACCGAGGAGAACAAATCTGCTGATAATGGCACAGGAGGCTGTGAAGAAGGAAGTTAGGCAGTATATTCCTCTGGCACCACACATCAGCCCTCAGCTTCTCCATATCCACATATGGTCTCAGCAACAAGCGGTGACATGGGGAGTGTGACTACAGATCAGGAGAGGAGTCAGGAGCCAGATGTTCTATTGCCTTCCCACAGTTGACTTCTTTGGAGAGTCATTTGTGGCCTACTGGGTACGGGACTGAACTGAACAGGAGGCCTGGCTTGCCATTGACCTGCTGTGTGACCTTGGGGAAATGACTTTACTTCTCTGTACTATTTTCCTTCCCAGCATTTGTCTGTCTTGTCCCCTGCCTTGAAGAGCTCACAATGTATTTTGTGAAGTGTATAACACAATGTAACTGTAGGTGCTATATTTATATATATAAAAACAAAGTAAATGTGGCTCCAAGGGGGTCACATGTACACAGGGGGAGTCCATTTGCAGTGGTGAGTAGGTTGAACCTATGCCATGAGCAGGAGGAGCTGCCTTTTCCCCCTTCTTCATGTATGTAAATGCCACAGTTTCAGGAAGATTGTGGACTGCATTGGCAGGTTCAGAAAGCACCATTTTTTAAAATTATACCCTGATGGAAAAGTCCTACAGTGTTGCATGGAGAATTATATTTTTCTATAGGTTTCATCATCACCTAGAATTTAATGGAAAATTATATCCCTGAGCTAGGATTCTAGAAAGGATTCTTTAGGGGTTTTAGTAGTCTACTACTAAAATTTTCTATAAAGGCAAGATGTGTGAACTCTTCAGGGCAGGGATTATGTCTTCCCTTATTTTATATGTCTATAATTTAAGATTGACAACATCCATCCTTCTGATATACTACTTCGTAGGTTGTGAAGAAAGAATGCACATTGTTTAAAAACAAAACTGAAAAAATAAAGGCCTATGATATCTCTGACATATAGATACAGAAGCTATCAGAACACTGTTTCTTAGGCTACGTCTTCACTACCCGCCGATCCGGCGGGTAGCAATCGGTTTATCGGGGATCGACTTACCGCGTCTCGTGAGGACGCGGTAAAATCGATCCCTGATCGCTCTGCCGTTGACTCCGGAAATCCACCTCGACAAGAGGCGGCAGCGGAGTCGGCGGCAGCGCGGCAGCGGTCGGCTTTCCCCCATCCTCACCGCCAGGTAAGCCGACCTAAAATACGCAACTTCAGCTACGGTATTCACGTAGCTGAAGTTGCGTATCTTAGGTCGGAACCCCGCTGTAGTGTAGACCTAGCCTTAGCTAATAACTTCCACTCTGGCAGTAAAGCCATGGCAATCAGTATGGATGAACAACATACTATATGGACACCACAGTATTACGCACCAACAGTTTTTACAGTTGATAATCAAATGTGCAAGTTAAAGGCTTGGATTCTCACATTCACTAAGGTTATGGCTACACTGGAATCAGAGATATGATTGTAGTACATGTAGGCATACCAGAGCTAACTTTGATTTACCTAGCTTGAACACCAATCAGTGTCAAGCTTCGGCATTATGGACTAGCTGCTCAAGTACGTACCCAGAGTTCCATGCTGCCACAGCTTCATAGCTATTCTTATTTGTGCTAGCTAGATGAAAAGTAGCTTAGCTATGTTTACACGTGCTGCAGTTGCACATTTGATTGTAGTGTAGACATAAAATAACATCCCTCTTCACTTCTCTGGCTTAAAGGAGGCACAAATTCACTGGCAAAAAACTTCCTTAGCACAGTTAGCTGCCTGGTGTTATAGTCATATAGCTTAACGCCAGAAGGGACCACTAGATCATCTCATCTGACCTTTTGTCTAGTACAGGTCACCAGCACCATCCAGCACCCGCACACGAAACCCAAAAACCAAAATGAGACCAAAGTACTATAACCCACAGGTGACTAGACTGCTATGTGCCACAGGCAGAGAATAGGAGAGACCAAAGTGCACCGGTGCTTGTGGTTCCTGCAATGGCAGGGAAATGATTAAGTGAGATATGCCCAGATAATCCTGGCAAGAGACCCACACGCTTCAGAGGAAGGTAAAAAAACCCTAAAGTCACTGCCAATCTGACTTGAAGGAAAATTCCTTCCTGACCCCGCATATGGCCATTGGTTAGAACCAGCCAGCCAAGCACCTGAGAGAGAGAATGCTTGGTGCCACCTCAGAGCCCTGACCCTCCCTGCCCAGTGACCCATTTCCAGCCATGGCCATCCCTGATGCTCCAAAGTGAGGTGATTTGAAGAAAAAATCCTCCCAGGATACATGGAGGGGAGGGGGAGATCACTTCCTGACCCCTACTAGCGGCTGGCTGAAACACTGAAGCATGAGCTTTAGGAACATAAAACATAAACCAGAAGTATGTCCCAGTGCTGCTGAGCCCTCCCCCCTACTATCACAAGCAACCTCATCATACAACTGCATTTGCAAATTTGTCTAGCTCTCTTAAAACTAAATTGTTTGCCCCCCACAACTCTTATTCGGAGGCTCAGAACCTCACCTTTCTGATGGTTAAACCTTCTTCTACTTTCCAGCGTGAATTTGTGCAAAGGGATATAAGCTTGCCATGGTCTTGTGCCAGCATTTTCCTTTAGCTTAAATAGTTCTTTGCTGTCCTGGGCATTTACACCTCCCTCAATGTAATTATAGAGAACAATCATATCCCCTTTCAGCCCTCTTTTTGCTAGATTAAACAAGCCAAGCTCTTCCACTCTCCTAAGGTAGGCTCTCCATTCCCCTGATCATCCTCGTAGCTCTTCTCTGCATCTGTTCCAGTTTAAATTCATTTTTCCTAAACTATGGTGACCAGAACCATACACGGTATTCCAAAAGTAGTCTTACCAATACCTTATACCAGTGGTTCTCAACCAGGAGTATGGCGTATCCCTGGGGATATTCAGAGGTTTTCCAGGGGGTACATCTACTCATCTAGATATTTGCCTAGTTTTACAACAGGCTTCATAAAAAGCACTAGCGAAGTCAGTACAAACTAAAATTTCATTCAGACAATGACTTGTTTAAACTGCTCTATATAGTATAAACTGATATGTAAGTACAATATTTATATTCCAATCAATTTATCTTATAATTATATGGTAAACGTTGGAAAGTAAGCAATTTTTCAGTAATAGTGCACTGTGACACTTTTGTATTTTTATGTCTGATTTTGTAAGCAACTAGTTTTTAAGTGAGGTGAAACTTAGGGCATGCAAGACAAATCAGACTCCTGAAAGGGTTACAGTTGTCTGGAAAGATTGAGAGCCACTGCCTTATACAATGGCATTAATACTTCTCTATGTTTACTGGAAATACCTCGCCTAATAGATCTTGGGCTCATATTTGCCTTTTTCACAGTCGCATCTCATTGGTGGCTCATAGTCATCTTATTATTGATCCACACACCCAGGGTTCTCTCCTTTTCTGTGATTTTTTTGACCCAGACAGATTTCTGTTTTGTCCATAGTATCACTTGTATTTCCTTACAGCTTTCTGCTTCACTGATATACAATGCTACCCCATCACCTTTACCTTTTTATTCCTCTCTCCTAAACAGCACATATCCTTCAGTACCTGGATTCCAGTCACAGGTGCTCTTCCACCATGTTTCTGTAATCCTTATTATATGTGGTTTGACATCCTATACCAATTCCTCCATTTTATTTTCTGGATTCAGTGGTTGCATCTCCGTGGTTTCCCTTGGACCTCCCCCAAGTTTTCTAGCTTGTAGCATTCCATTATCCCTGACCATATCTTCATTTAGCTGATTTTCCTCCTCCTGTGTATTGAACTGAGGTGTGGAGAGTTCATGAGTCTTTCCCAACCATCTCCCCTGACCTCCTAGTTTTAAAATCCTTTGTATTAATTGTGACAGCCTTGATCCCAGAAGGCTAATACTCCCAGTTACTCAAGTGGAGTCCATCAGCTGAGAAGAGTTGTCTTTCTGTAAATGCCTCCCAATGGTCGATCATCCCAAAACCTTCCTCATGATACCAGTCCTTGAGCCATCTGTTGTCTTGTCTTCCAGAACTTGGAGCTGGCAGTAAATATTGGAACTAAATAAAATTCGATCTGTCCCTAAGAAATCTGACCATTTCCTGTGTCGTCCTATTAGGAGCACCTGAGTACTGAATGCTTTTGAAAATCTGACCAATTAACTCTTTTACATTAAAAGAGGCAGGACGGCCCAGTAATTAGGGTACAATTCCTTGCACTACCAAGAAGTTCCAGTGTGATCTTGGGCAAGTCCCTTAGTCTTTCTGAGCCTCAGTTCCCCATCTGTGAAATGTGGATAATGACACGTCACAACCCTGTGACGTAGGGAGAATAAACACATTAAAAATTATGAGGTGCTCAGATACTGTTGAAATAGGGATCTTTAATTGTTTACTCCATGGGGAAAACATGTTTTAGAAACCATAAATTCTCTATTAAGATTTGTCAGCTTGTCTCAAATAAAAAGAAAACTTTCCACACTGTGGTTCCTACAAAGGATGACCTCATGAATACCAACTTGAGTGCTCCCATATTTTTGGAAAGAATCGAGGGATATCTAGAACATACAAAACTAGTAAAAACATTAGAGGCCTAAGGCATGAGTCTCCATCATATGTAATGATTGCCCTGCAGGAACATTCAGTGGTGCCTCTGCCTCTAAGAAGTGCCAAAGCCTTAAAGGATTTATTTCTGTGGTTTTAGTCTCAGTTGGATCATATACAATATGCCAACACTACAGTTACACATAGCATACAGAAACAAATGTATTTTAGGCCACATTGATTCTGTCATGTTGTGAAAACAAATCTGAAACTGAAAGTCCTATTAATTCATGTTTTATTATTAACTATTATTATTTATTTATTATTAGTAGTAGTATTAGTATTAGTATTATTGTATGGAGGTTACCAGGGGTAGAGCTAGGGGGAGAAGTTCGGGTTTTTTTTTACTCTCAATGACTCAAAAGCACAGATTCATCCAGCTGTTTTCTAAAGCATCATCATTTAATAAATACTTTGGGGTCTTATTAGTATGATGATATTCTGGTGATGCAGAATCAACAACACTTTATTATGGGGATTAAATTAAACTGCTTTTCATGCAAAGCCTCATTCAGTGAAGTTCTCTGGTTCAAAGATTAAACTCAGCCTGAGCAATGATAGTACAGTACATGCACAGGAACAAAATGCAAGGACTGCAGGACATTTTCTGAACTGAACTTAGTCCTAAAAAATATTTTAATATAAAAACCATTCTGTGGCTTGCAGCTTTCCCATTGCTAAATAACCATGTTATAGGCAAGATGAGAAACATAAGTTTTCACTGCTTCTTCTTGGAGCTTCTATCTTATATGGGTTATTTATACTGCCCTCATCACTGTACTATCTGAGTATCTTTCAGCAGTGCATTAAGCAATGTGATGGACATCTATCATGTGTGGTTCATTCTGTCTCATATCTTCTCCCCAGAGGTAGAACTGTATGTGTAGATTCATGTTTAGTTTTGTTTAGAATGTGTATGGCACTCTGTGGTTATATAAGAGAGGACAAGCTGAAGAAGGGTGAGCACCTTGCACTTGGAGTAGAAGGTAGTGAGGTTAGTGAAGGTCCTTAGTTTCTGTTGAAGTTCATTCCACAGTCTTGGACCAGCCCGCAAGGAATCTTTTATTCGTAGAAAGAAATGCAGCCACAGATGAAAGTCCATTAGAATCCTGGCAGAGGTGTTTTGGTTTTCACTGAAAGATCTGTAGCCCAAAAATGCATTACCCTATTCCAAAACTGGAACCAGTAGGAACCAATGGAAAAACGTCACCTGGAATTTCCAAGAAGAAACAGCCCAACTGATGCCCATTGGGATTACGGAGGTGTAAAAACAGTGCAAAAATTGATCATTATTCGTAATGCTTAGTTTTTGTCAACTGCCTATTTTCTGGAAGAGAAAAGCAATAGTTATATCTCAAACTTGCATAATAACTATAGTTAGCTATATATTCTGGCCAAGATTTTCAAGTGGGAGACTAATTTTAGGCTGCTAAATCTGTATTTGTGTACTGAAATAATAGGCCTGATTTTTGAAAGTGTTAATCAGTCTTTGACTTCAGTGGGACTTACTGGATCCTCAGTACTTTTGCAGATTGGGTCATTTTTCAGGTACCCAATCTAACTTTAGGCTTCCAGATGTGAAGTCTTGGACTCCATCAGTAGTGATTGCATTTCTCTTGTAGAAAAATTTAAAATCAAATGATTCCATAGATGTAGATATTTATCTTAGTGCTCGTTTTATACTATTAACTTTTACATTTTCCAAGTTTTTCTTTCCTGAGTTGTTTAATGAGTTTAATTGGACCTTAGGTAACACAAAACATGTACAGCAAACCCGCAAATAGTGTGGAGATAACTACTGGCATTCATGTGGTCACTTACGGTTTGAAGAAATAAATCTTTTAATTAAATTCAAAGGATTTTCTTGAATGTAAATGGGAAACAAGAACACACAAATTGGTAATTAAAAAAAGATCAGGGAGATAGGACCAGCTAGCCTCAAAATGCAAATTTTTAGGCAGACCAGAAAAGCAGCTTAGGTTTTGGGATACTGCACCTTAATACATAACCCTGTTTAATAATATGAGCTCCAAAAATGATTTTTCAGCAGCTTTCTAATACGACATTAATTACACATTTTTAATCATGAAACTTGAATAAGAAAGTTTATGTCTTAGGTTCTATTCGGCTTCAAAGTACTCTCTATTGATAAATTAACTAATTATAGTAATGCGGATTACCTTTTAAAATGATTTATTGCTAGAACAGATTCACCTTTAAAAACAGATCTACCTCCTGAGAAATAACCTGTGTGAAAAATAATGGGGTCTTGTTAGCAATCCTTTAATTTTGGTGAGCAATAAGACAGACATTAGGACTGTAGCAAAGTAGGTCTTAGGTCACTTGATCCACTCCACAGGAGTGAGACGCTTGATATCTACCTGAGACACTCCAACTGCTAGTGTATCTGGAATCTCCACCTAAACTGGGAGATTTGGTAAATTTAGTAAAGTAATATTAACACAAAGTGCCACAGGTTTCAAGGGATACAGTGCCATCTCCCAACTCCTGGCCCCACACATAGGGTATGTCAAGAGTGTAATCTTGGGGTGTGATTCCAGCTTGTGTAGATGTACGTGAGCTAGCTTTAATCGAGCTAGCAAGGGTATCAATAGCAGTGAACCTGCAGGAGCATGGGCTAGCCATGAAAGTAATTACCCAGGGTTCTGGCCAGGCTTGTACAGCCCACGCTGAAATTTGTGCAGCCACTGCCTCATTGACACCAGAACTTGAGCTAGCTGAATTAAAGCAAGAACCAATATGTCTAGTCAAGCTGCCATCAGACCCTGTGACTGTAATGTAGACATACTCCTAGGTCCCCAGTTGCTTCTGAGATTTTTTTTGCAGTGAAGTGGAAGTGGCACTCCCTCTCCAGGTCCACCCCCGGCCCCATACAAGGATGTGGTGGATCCCAATTGGCTTTGCCCCGTGAAGGGACAATAAGGATCTGTTACAAGAATGGCTACCTGATTAAAAATATCTTAATCAGAAATTTCTTACAAGATTTTGGACCAGATCCTCAGCTGGTACAAATTGGAATAGCTCCAATTGACTTCAGTGAAGCTACAGTGACTTACACCAGCTGACTCTGACTTTCCACGTTAATGTCCATGAGGGGTAGAATAAAACTTATTAAAAAAATCCCTTATGCTTCAGGGGAATAAGGTTTCTGGCATGGATCCAGCTTTCAAAATGCAGCAGTCAGCTTTAATAGAATGGATTAGATGGAACGTAATTAATACTGATACATCAGAGATGTGTAGATTGCAGAAGAACATGAGGAAGCTGTTCTTCAGTTTTTCTTGCTCATTTGCCATCTCTCTATCATTTACTTTCAATTAAAAGATTAGTGGGTAGGTTAGGTAACCCCTGCAGTATGAGGTTCTTGCCTTCTCCACTTATCAGGGAGTAACGAGAGCTAAAACTAATCTTTGTGGGGCTTGGAGATGGTATAGTTCTCATTGTCATAAATGGTGTTTTTCCTGCACTCTACTGTTGAAAATTAATATCCCATAACAGTATATTCCCTTTTTGACATGATTGGTAATTCCTTTTACAATGGAGCCCCTTTAAATAAATCATATCCATTTCTAAGTGCCTGATCCAAAGTCCATTGAAGTCAAAATAAAAACATGACCATCAAAGGTGAGGGGAGCCTAAGAAGGCCTAGCTTCTACAAGCACCCTGGCATGCTTCTGGTATCAGTCAGTTCTCCCCACTCCACCCCCCCCCCCCCAATGGCTCTCTAAAAACTGCTTGATCTCTAGCCATAGAGAGTCTTTTAAACCAGACAGAAGTCCTTTGTCTGAGATTCCCAGGCTTGGATTCCACTCCTCTCCCCCTTGCCAAACCAATCAGGTGAAGCAGAGGTACCGAGCAAATGGCTCTTGCTCTGTTCCTAAAGTGTTGGTAGATGGTGACTATCTGAAGCCCTTGTTCTCGTTGCTGCATACCTATGGTCAGTTTGTTTTTGCGTTAACCCTATGCGTTCATACAATAAACCTTTTTACAATGATCTGACAACATAGAATGCACAGTATTAATAAATTATTACAGAGTGTCCCACTTGTGTCTCTTGGTTTCTCTATTGTGCCAAATCAAGCCTTAAATCTGAATAACTCCTCTAATCCCCTGTTTTGCACTGATTGAAATCAACATTCATACCAAGAGCTGAATGTTGTGATTTGGATGCTTTACCTTGCAATGTGAATTACTGGAATATCCATCAGGAAGTTCTCAGTAAAATAAAATGAACTTCAATGGAGTACTGTAGGTTTTCTCCTTGCAGAGGCGCTGGGACAATTTGTATAGTGGGGGTGCTGAGAGCCATTGAACCAAACTGTAAACCATGTATATGATGGAAACCACTCCAAGCCAGAGGGTGTGGCAGCACCACCAGCACCCCTATTTCCAGCACCTCTATCTCCTTGAAGTCAAAACCTACGTAACATCCTTGAGCTTGATGGGACCCTTTACTAGTTGTGCCAAGACAGCATATGAAATAAGATTTCACAAGTCTCACCAAGTCATGATCTTTAATACAGTTTTAATTGGATAGTTAGACTACATTATTTAAACACCAAAAATCTTATTTTAAACAACCTATTAAGAATTAGCCCCATTTATATCTGTCATACAGACTTGTTAATAAACCTCAGTAAAATGTGTCAAATAATTGTATTGAGTATTGTATAAAAGGGCTTTTATTAAACTGAAATTACATTAATTTTGATTGCTGCAGTACATGGAACACATTGGCCAGATCAGCATATAAATAATGATTGTATTTGTTTAAGGACATGTGTTTTGGGGTAGATCCTGCAAATCTTACTCTTGAAACGTCCCATTGAAATCAATTAAGTAGAGCTGAGCAGGTCTGAGAGAAGCATTTAGTTTCAGAAGCTAACTGAATCTGGTCCTCCTATTTCATGGAGGATAGGTCCATCAATGGCTATTAGCTAAGATGGCCAGGGATGCAACCCCATGCTCTGGGTGTGTCTAGCCTCTGACTGACAGAAACTGGGAGTGGACCACAGGGGATGGATAACTCAATAATTGCCTTGTTTTGTTCATTCCCTCTGAAGTGTCAGGCATTGGGCACTGATGGAAGACAAGACACAGGCTAGATGGACCAGTATGGCCATTCTTATGTTTTTAAAATAGAATTTTAAAATCAAGATGATAACTTCAATAAGAGACATGCTCTCTTCAAGCCCCTTAAAGCTTGTCATCTAGACCTTTTCCCCTGGATTTTCAGTGCTATGTGAAAGTGAAAATGCCCATTAAGCTCCTATGGAGAGCATGACTAAAAAGAAATAGGGTAGGAAAGAAAGCCATCCCACTGAGCAAGCAGGAAATTTCAAGTTGCTCAACACATCGGAACTAATTTAGGTTTAAAGACTCGTCATGTACAGATTACCATACATCAAACAAAGTCAGAACATGGCTTGCTTTTGGAGACCTGAGTTTAAATGTCACCTTCAATCAGAAGTGCTCCACATCACAAGGCAACCTCACAATTTGGCAGGACTAACAGTCTTTCTTGCAGAGTGGTCTGGGACTGAAGTTACAGAATGTTGCCCGTCAGGATTGTGATGCACTGACACAGCTGCTTGAGCAAATTTACAGAGTGTCTCCCAGACTATGAGCTAAATGCTTGTCTCAGATCTGCACAGCAGTACTTAATATTAAAACTCTGATTTCCCTTTATGAGCCAAACTCCAACTGAAGTCCCTGGGAGACCTGCACACATAGGCAGAGCTGATTCTCAGTGCTGGGTTACAGCCATGTGGACAGGAGAGAGAAATTTCTCTCCATGATTCACTCAAATCAGTGCTACCAGTTACTTACTTCATAAACACTGAATTCACTGGCAATCTTTTCAAATTAGAGAAAGCCACATGTAAACAGGGACCATCAACATTCTTTCAGGTATTAGAGGCAGTAAGCTTCAGCGTATAGGAGACCTGATTAGGGAGTCATGAGAAGTAGAGGCTCTTCCTGGCTCTTTCAGGAAGTCACTCAAATTAACTGGTCAAATTTAATTTGCGGGGGGAAAAAAGAAGATCATTCTTCCTGGAATTTTTTGGATTTGCTTGAAAAATCAAAAATCTTTTTACAGTACTCTACTTGCCTAAAGCCTGTTGTGGGGACAATGAGGGAACTGCACCAGGGTGCTAAGGTGTATCCAGAAGAAAAAGCTGCTCCTCAGTTGCCACAGGGCACTAATCACTCACTGCACAAAAAAGGGGACCTCTGACTTACAGAACTGGAGATCTATTTCTCTTCTCTGTTCTGATTATATATAAGATTTTATCCATGGCCTTAGCTAACCAGCTGAAGGACTGCCTGGACTCTTTGATACACCCTGATCAAACATAATTAAATTAAAGGCAAGATCTTATCTCCTAGAACTGGAAAGGACCTCAGGAGGTCATCTAGTCCAACTGCCTGCTCAAAGCAGAACCAACCCCCATACAGATTTTTGCCCTGGATCCCTAAATGGCTCCCTCAAGGATTGAACTCACAACCCTGGGTTTAGCAGGCCAATGCTCAAGCCACTGAGCTATCCCTCCCCCAATGTATTCCTAAACACTGTATTTTTGATGAGTTGTTTTTAATTCATTATTAATTAATCTTCTTTCTTGATTGTAACTTTTGCCAGTTCTTTTTCCCTCTCTTGTTTTGCTTTCTGCTCTCTGGATCTTCGGTCTCCAATCACCGACATGGCCTAGGCAGAAGAAGCAGGGAAGGTTACTTTTAGCAAACTTTGTAATCTGGATGTAATCTGCATAGTTTCAATGGACCAGGAGAAGTTTTAAGTGTTGATAGCATTAACCATAGATATCTTTTAAAAACATTAGAAGCTTTTGGGATTGGGCCAGTGATTTCTTCATATGTTTCTTTATTGTACCATAATGTTTTTAGTGTCCTAAAAAGTAACAGGAGGGGGGGTTAGCTGCTGCTTCCCAGTTCACAGAGGCATTCATCAGGGTTGTCCTCTGACTGGGAAGCTGTTTGGAGGCACTCCTGTACCACCTCAGAAGCTGTCTGATTGGCCTTTCCGTGCCAGGGTGCCGGATGCTTTCCCAGTTCATCTGTTGGTCTATGCTGGTGATATCTCAGTTTTTATCATGTCTGACAGTGACATGTAGGCACTTTGTGCTTGTTTACAAGTGTGTGAATAGGAATCTTCTGCCCACATTAACTGGGCTAAGAGTAATTGGATCTTACTGGGCTCTTGCCAGTGTGGCGATCCCCCTTCATTGCCTCAACAGTTACAATGGGGCATCTCTGGGATTAAGGTACTGGCAGTCTTTTTCTGATCTGAACAATATATGCTCAGGAACTGGGAGTGGGCGGAGAAGAAGGTGAGAGAGTGCTTGCAGAAATGGCAGTGGGTCCGCCCTGGACTTTCTTTTCAGGGATAGGTTTGATTGACAACAGTTTTGTGGCCTCAATGTTGTGGCACCGGCTAGTGTGTCTGGACCGTCCTCCGGACCTTTTGGACGAGATTTTTTTTGAATAGTTACCGCTGGTTGCACCATGCTTTGCTGTTCCAGGGGCTCATTGATTTAGTGAGCACATGAGTCACTGCTGCTAACAGATCTGGGTCGAATGCTTTTTATTAAGCACATCCACCACATCAGCATCAGCGCTTGATGATATTGAACAACTTCTAATTCAAGACCAACTCTCAATTCTGCCACACATATCTGAAGTGTGGAAAGCTGTCAAGAAAATGTTACTAAGGCCTTTGACTTTGTAAATCAAGATGGCCTGTGGACAGTCCTCTGTAAGTTCAGCTGCCCCAGTAAGTTTGTCAATATTATTAAATCTTTACATGCAGGGATGCAGTTTTGTGTCCTTGGCCAAGGCTTCTTCTCAGTTCCCTTTGTGTCACCAATGGAGTAAAACAAGGCTGTGTTCTTGCTCTGACATTACTGAGCATCAAGTTTTCAGCTGTTTTAATAGATGCATTGAGAAACACTGATAGTAGCATTTACATGAAGTACTGCATGAACGGAGGTGTCTTGAATCTGCATCACTGGCATGCAAAGATAAAGTTATGAAGACATTATTCATGAATTACTGTTTTGCTGATTAATGTGCTTTAATGGCCCATAACTTCAGGAGTTTCAGTTGCTCACTGACTGCTAGGCACGTGCAACAAAACATTTTGGCTTAATGATCAGCCTAAAGAAGATACAAATCATGGTCCACCCTCAACTGGGAGCTACTGCAACTAATCTAATTGTGTCCACTGACCATGTACCACTCAAGGTCATTGACAGATTTTGCTACCTAAGCAGTGTTGTTTCATGAGATGCAACGGCTGATGACATTACAAAGTGCATTGGGCAGTGATGGGCATACCCTCAGGAAAATATCAGCATTGTCTCTGGAATAAACACTGTGTCAGACTGCAAACAAAAAATGATGTTTACTGTGCTGTCATCATGATAGCTCTGGTGTGGCTGTGATACATGGACTACTTATTGACTCCACGTGAACGGCTTGGACCAGTTCCTCCCATGATATCTATAGTGGATAATAGGAATTAAAAGGCAAGATTTGGTTCCAAATGCCTGAGGTCCTTGAATGTTGCAACATCATAGGCACTGAAGCTTTTATAGAGAGAGCACATCTGAGATGGTGCAGTCATGTGGTTCGTATGTCTGGTAGCAGAATTAACAAAGGCTGTATTTTACAGAGAACTGCAGACTAGAACTTGTTTTAGGAGCAGACCAATAAAACCATTACAAAGACTCTCTAGGCCAACCTCCAATCTTACAATTTTGACGTTAACACCTGGGAGCAACTCTGCCACCTTCATCTGAAATACATCTAGAGCTCACAGATTGTTGCAATCAAGGAGAGATGTGCGATGTGTAAAGCTAAAAGCAGCACACATTCATCTACAATTGTTTTCACCCGTGGCACTTGCGAACAGGGCTGCAGGTCCGAAATTGGTCTTTGGTCTCATTTCAGGACCCATAGTAAGTGACTGTCAACTCCATGGAAAACTCAGACATCAGCAGATGACCCAAAAGCCACAAATGAAGAAGAAAGCCATATTGGCTTTAAAAACCAACTTGGTTTAGAGGGGAAGTGAAGGCAGCCATAAAAATTTATAAAACAAATGGAAGAAAGGGGAAGTTGATAATAATGAATATAAATCAGAATCTAGGAATTGTAGAAAATTGATAAAGGATGCAAAGGGACAAAAGAAAATCTATATCCAGCAGAGTTAGGACAATAAGGAATTTAGGTATATTAAGAACAAAAAGAATCCTAACAATAGTATTTGTCCATTACTAGGTGGAAAAAGTAGAGTTATCAATAATAATGCAGAAAAGGCAGAAGTGTTCAATAAATATTTCTGTTCTGTATTTTGGGGGTGGGAACAGATGATGTAGTCTTATTAAATGATAACACACTTTCCATTCAATTAGTATCTCTTGAGCATGTTAAATAGCAGTTACTAAAGTTAGATGTTTTTAAATTGGCAGGTCTGGATAACTTGCATCCATGAGTTTTAAAAGAGTTGGTTGAGCAGATTAACATAGCACACATTAAATAGATTAAAGATGCCTAATTGATAGGTCTTAATATAATTGTAAATGTTGAATCATCATTGAGTGGTTGTGTTTCAAGTGGTTTCCTGCGGAGATAGGTTTTTGGCCCTACACTATTTAATGTTGTTAATAACCTGGAAGAAAACATAAGATCATCACTGATAAAGTTTGCAAGTGACACAAAAATTGGAGTGATAAATAATAAAGAGGAGTGGCCACTGATACAGTGGATAACTTGGTAAGGCGGGTGCAAACAAACAATATACATTTTAGTATGGCTAAATCTGAATGTATACATCTAGGAACAAAGAATGTAGACCAGTGATGGGCAACCTAGGCTAGTGAGTGGGCTGCATGAGTGGCCCTCCTTCATCTCAGTGGGCTGCAAGATTGAAATCGGGCATGTGCACTAACCATGACCCCATGAATAAGATTTCAAGACCCCATAAATAAGATTAAATACATTTAATACACGCCGAATATTTCATAACAAGTTATATAAATGTTTAATCATTCATATATAAATAGAACTGTCACCAACTTCCAATAGTAAAAAAGAGAAATATTTATGCTTGCCTACATCATACTCAGTGCGACTTCTGGTTGGATCTGTCCTTCAAAAGCTTTCTTAGATTAGGAGTAAGGGATGTGCAGATGATTCGCAATTCAGCACTGAGGTTTCCATCCGTTAGTCTGCTGTACTTCTTGCATTTGATGTGTCCCATAGCAGAAAAAGTTTGCTTGCATGTGTATGTTGATCCAAAGATTATCAGCTTTACAATGCAATTCCGGAGAACTACACCAGGGGAATTCAACCAAAGTCCTCTGTTTGCCAGAAGCTGGGAATGAGCGACAGGGGATGGATCACTTGATGATTACCTGTTCTGTTCATTCCCTCTGGGGCACCTGGCATTGGCCACTGTCGGAAGACAGGATACTGGGCTAGATGGACCTTTGGTCTGACCCAGTAGGGCCATTCTTATATTCTTATACCTTTCCTCTTTAGCTGGTTAATTTCATCTTCATCCACGGCACGAACATGAATTAATTCCTCTTCAAACTTCCTTTTATCAACCCCATATTTTCTCAGATCAAATTCAAATGGATTTAAGAGCAACGAGAGGAAGGGCTTCAGATCTCTCAGAGAAAAAAAGCAGTTCTCGAAATGCTCTGCCAGTGTACACAGCGCTTGTATGTGAACTGATGGATCATATTCATTTCCTTGATCAGAGTGTTTGTCTAGCATTTTTTTCAAATGTGGGAAGTGAGTGTAGTCACATGAAGATAACTGGGTTGACATTAACTGCAGGTGTAGCATGAATTTTCTGACACTAGCAATTATTGTGGGCAAGAGGTGATTTTTCCCCTGCAACAACTCATTCAACGCATTCAGGTGACCAGTGATGTTGACGAGAAATGCCACATCCAAAATCCAGTTTTCATCTTCTACCTCTGGGTACACTTGAGATTTCTGAGCAAGAAACTGCTTGATTTCTGGTAGAAGTGCCAGGAAGCAGTCCACTACTTTACCACTTCTTAACCAGCGCACTTCAGTGTGCATGATGAGGTCTCCATATTCTGTTTCAATTTGGTCCACAAGTTCCACAAACTGATGGGAATGCAGGGGGTGAGCGCATATGAAGTTAGCAATCTGTACTACTTTGTCCATTACAGCTTTCAGTCTGTCTCCCTTGTCAAGTTTAGCACAGAGCACTTCTTGGTGTATTATGCAATACACACCAAATATGTCAGGTACATAAGTGTTCAGCAAAGCCACAAATTCATGGTGTGTTCCTGTCACTGATCCTGTTGTAACTGATACGATTTTTTCCAAAGGTAACTCGTGCTCTTTGAAAAAAATCAGTAAATGCCTCAAAAAATACTGAGCCCTGTGCTCAGCCATGTATTCCCAAGAGATCTAAAAATTCTTCTGTCACGTTCAGATCACTGTCAACACAATGAACCCATATGCAGAGCTGAGCAATGTCATTAATATCTTTGCATTCATCCAGCGCTACACTGATAGCCACACTTGAACATACAGTTCTAAAAAGCTGCTCTGACAGATCGGCAGCTATATCTTGCACTCTGTGACTCACAGTACGCCTGCTGAGTTGCAGACATTTAACACGTTTGATAATTTCCGCTTGGTTTTTAAACCCATCAAATAAAACATCTGAAGATTTGATGATGCATTGTTTCACTAATTTGCCATCTGAGACTGGCTTTCCATTTTTTGCAAGTAACCAGGCAATATGAAATCTTGCCGAGGTCACTGGGTCACTTTCATTTAATGCTCATCTAAGCACCTGCTTCTGCGTTTCCCTGGCTTCCTTAAGATTTGAAAGCTGTCAAGCACGTCAGGCAGAACCTACCAGAAATTTTGCTATGTGAGAGGAATGGCTAGATGTTTCATAATGTCTCCTAACGGTGTATTTTTTTGGAACTGATATCACCTCATTGCAAATTAAGCAAAATGGCCTCCCTTTCTGTTCAATAACAAAATAATCCAGCTCCCAACTCTCTTTTACCATTCTGCCCTCTTCACCGATTTTCCTCTTTTTGGCTGCTACTTCTTCCTTTGTACTTTTTTGATTTTGCACTTGATTCTCCTTTATCATGCCTTTTCAACACAAAGCGATCCATTATATAATCAGGGGCAAATTAAATTACCAGAAAAGTAACATAAAAAAGCACAACCTCCCACGTCTACCAGTGTCGTAACCAAGACGGTCTCCCAGGATAGGGTAATTTTGCTAACTGCGCTTGCATACCTAGAATTTGCGGGGTGTGCCAATTGAACTGTAGCAGTGCTTTGATTGGATGTCACATATCTCGCGGGCCACACGTAGAACCCCAATGGGCCGCGTGCAACTCATGGACCGCAGGTTGCCCACCACTGATGTAGACCATACTTACATGATATAGTGGAACTCTATCCTTGGAACTCCGAAAAAGATTTGGGAGTCATGGTTTATAATTAGCTAAACATGAGATCCAGTGTGACACTGAGGTCAAAAAGGCTAATGCAATCCTTGGATGCGTAAACAGGGGAATCTTGAGTAGCAGTAGAGAGGTTATTTAACCTCTGTATTCTTGCACCAGTGTGACTGCTGCTGGAATACTGTGTCCAGTTCTGGTGCCCACAATTAAAGAAGGATGTTAATAAATTGGAGAGAGTTCAGAGAAGAGCCACTAGTGTGATAAAAGCTTAGTGATTAGGATGGGGCTTGCATTTGCAATTGGAAAACTGGACAGGACTTGGAAAAATGATGTGGGCAGCTGGGCTTTGACTGTGGCTAGGTGAACAAGGATACAGGGAGTTCAGGAAGAGATTCTATAGATCTGAAGAGTCCTGTGCGGACAAGTTTTTTTGCTCAGATGAGGAAGATAAAGTAAGTATTGTAGATTCTTTTTATAGTTGTTAAGAAAATAAGTATGACTGCTGCATGATTTAGGCTGTGAAATTTGACAGTGCAATAAAGTAGCTGCTAGGAGAATTGCCCTAGGAAGGATTTTATGACTGTGAGCCTTTCCTCTTAAGGTTCTTGGAAATACTGTACAAGCTTAACTTTGTTACATGCTTCTAACTGTATGTTCTGTTAATGGTAATATCCAATTTTAGAGGCATATTCTAATTCTGATAAGCAAGGCTTTCATTTAATAGTTAAAGCCTCAAGCATGAACTTGAGAATAAACCCCTTATTATAGTCTGAAAGTGTGGTTTGTTGCAGGGTTTATAGTGACTGTGACAGGAAAGAGCTGCATATTAGGATTATTAACAGTGTTCTATATTCATGTGAGTGCATAAAGTTGAATGATAAAACAGACAGCACAATTTGTAACATTGTGACCCAGATTACACCAGTCCAAAATGGCTGAAAACACAATCCTTCTGATTTGGTTACACCAGTGTAGATAGTATTTTACATCCACAGGCCCCTCTATTCGGGAACAGCAGGCACAGAGTAATTAAAGACGGAATCTCAGAATTAGACTATGAAATGACTTCTATAGTAAAACCAATGTAACAAGTTGTTGCTAGGGTTGCCAATTTTGGTTGGACATATTCCTGGAGGTTGCAGCACATGACATAATCTTTAATAAAAGATTAATCTTTAATTCCTGGAGGCTCCAGGACAATCCTGGTGGGTTGGCAACCTTAGTTGTTGTAGAAGCTGAATCATCTGACCGATGATCTCAAAGATTTTGATATCACTGTCTTTCATGATAAACTAATTTACCTGTTGCTTGGTTCCCATATTTGCTTTAAGTGTATCAGCTGTGTAATAAACAGTTGTCCAGCTAATACACATATGCTGTCACAGAAATAGGGTTGCCAGTCAGCTGTGCTGATCGGGCCACTAAAAGTCAAGTTGGCAGCAGCCGGAGGGCCACTGGGTGAGTGCGGCGCAGGCAGGTGGGCTCTCCCTGGTGACCATGCTGCTGCTGGAGGCCAGGAGCTGCTCGCTTTCTGCAGCAGGCTAAGCTACTTGCAATGGGCGGCGGCAGCTGATTCTCTCCGGGGGCTCCTCTTCAGCGGCCGTGGATGTTGTTGCTCTTGCCCCCTGAGATAATCCTGGGCTTCTGTGTCCGCGCCACTCCAGCGACCCCCACCCCTGCCTCGCTGCTGCTGAAGCCACTCCCCACCAGCCCAGGGAGCATAGGGTCCCGGCTGAGCATCCCTGAGAGGATATGACCAAGTCGCAGTTGCAAGCGGGGCCATCCTTAGGCATATGCAGCATACGCTGCTGCGTTGGGCACCCGAGCACCACCCCTCTCTGTTCCAGGCCCTGCCCCCACTCCACCCTTTCCCTCAAGCCCCTGCCCCTGCCCCGCCCCACCTCTTCCCTGCCTCCTCCCTCTCCCTCCTGCAGCTTGAATGCTGCAAATCAGCTGTTCACGGTGCTCTGGAAGCACTGGGAGGGAGGGGGAGGAGTTGGTAAGTGCAGGGCTGCCAGCATGCGAGAGGCACGGGGGGAAGGGGAGGAGCTTGGTGCCGTGGGTGCTCTGCACCCACTAAATTTTCCTTGGAGCACCCACCCACGGAGTCCGCGCCTATGACTGGGACAGCAGGTAAGAGCGGGTCAGCTCCCACACATCCAGCACATGCTGCAGTCTCTTTACTTAGGCAGAAGGTAGGGGCCGTATTCACAGAGCCGATTGCGCCGGTGTAGGGGAACCGGTTGCGTTAGCATAGGGGCACCAGTACGGCAGCATAGGGGCACCAGTTTAATGATACCAGTTTAATATAGGTGTTCACCTGCCTAACTTGCTTGTGGGCCTGATCCACTTGCATGCTGGCTTTTCTGAATCGTGGTTTAAGGTGCCTATTTCTCCCCATTAATATTAGGGTTTGTGAATCAGCTTTGTTCCTGTGATGTTGCAGGTGCCTAAAAGTATCTTTTAGAATCTAGACCACAGGTTCTAGGAAGATATTGTTTTCACTCTTTATTGCCCATCAAATACTATGATGACATGTGAGGGTCCAAGGAGGCCCTACCATCGGATGACTCACATCTTGAAGCTAAGAACATGTGTAAGTGCTTCCAGGATCATATCCTTGAACAGTTCTTGTGACTGATGTACACTTGAAGCTTTACATGTTACACCATTTCTATGAATGCAAATACAAAGATTCAATATTCTTTTAAAAGTGTATTTTGCCAGATACTGCAGTCTTTGCTCAATCAAAACTGCCATTGACTTCCGTGATAGCTTTCTCTTCATTAGGGAAAGCAGCATTGGCCCAGTAACAGTAAAGTTGTTCAAAATATCTAATACAAATGGTAGCCCTTAAAATATTTGTGTGCTCCTCCAACCCATGATCCAGGGACTACTGACCAACTAAACTCAGCTTGAAGCATTACACTATGTAGAACAAATGCATTATCTCAAAATGTTAAAGTTGCTGAGAGAGATCTATGAGTTAAGGCCCTTAGTGTGTTCCAGCTCTAGCAGGAGTATTAAGGTTAACAAAAGTAAATCCCTTTGAAATTATATAGTTCTTTTAAAATCTGATTTGCATCTCAGTGCTGATCCAAAGCTCCGTGGACTCATTGGAAACTCATCTTCAGTGGGTTTTGGATGTTTTTAAACATTTAAAAAGTGACTCTTTTAAACAATGACTTCATGGTTTTCACAGTCTTTGTACTTTAACATATTTCTCTTTTTAATAGTGAGTTGGCAGGTAAATGGATGGCAGAATAGGCTAATAAATAAATCAAATGACTAAAATTTTAGGATTTGTGCATGTACAATATTGTAAATTATTTAGATTTTGCACACTTTTTCTGCAGGTATGTAGTGAAAATGTTGTACAAGATCTAGCAGAACACTACTTGCATTTTTGAATCTGAAGAAACTGTTATGGCACAGAATATGAATGTATATTGAACCTGATCCAAACTCTATTACAGTGAATGGGAACATCTCTATTGACTTTGATGGGCTCTGGATCATTTGAATAATTCCTTTAGGAATAATATTTCAGCTACATCTCAGTGGTTCATTTTATATAATCTTAGTTCAAAAGGAATCTTAGACCCGTTTCATCATGTTGATGGGAAATGCTTTTTCTTATTGTTACTGTCATAACCACTATTAAAAGCCAGTAACACTAAACAACACCATTCATCACTTAAACTATATCAGCGCTTTTACTTAAGGTCAGACATAGGGATTAATTTTATCTTGTGTCAGATTGCATCAGTGTAAATTCACCTTTGTCACAACCATTGGGATTACAAATGTGTAAAATGTTCCCAATAAATTCCCCACATTTGAGGAATTTGCCTAGTTTCGTGTTCTAACAGGAATCAAGTAAACCTGGACCCAGTTTTCAGTTAACCTGTATACTTGTACCGTTGGCAAAACATAGGTAGCTTGTCATGCCATTAAGGCCTCATTGAATTCAATAGAAATTGTGTTTTTTTCATAGAAATGATGCCAACTTTGAATTTTGGCTGTAAAGCATGTGGAAATGAGGTGGTTTTAATAGATGTTCTATTTGAGAGTTTGCATTTCAAACATGAAACAAAAAAACAAAACTTGGGGGATATGAACTGCATATATCAAAACTGAAGTCAGCTTTGTGTGAACTCCTGCAAAGAGAAACTGTCAAGTTATGCACAGCTCTGTGTGGTAAGGGATGCTTAGACGCTAACGCTGAAGTAGTTTCCTGTGTATGGGTGTATATGAAGGCACAGTTGACCCAAGTCATCCATAGAGGAAACAGGCACATCTCCAACCAAAGACAATGGAATAGGTAAAGGATAGAGTTTAAGCTATATTTTTCAATTTTTGTTAGGTCTATGAGTTTTAATCAGAATTTTAACATTATTTGAACATATTAGTCCAAATTAAATCTGTTTCAGTGGTGTAAATCTAGAATTACTTACAGCAGGATTTGGCCCATTTCTGAACCCGATAGGACTTCTCCCATATGGGGTACAGTGTATGAGTTGGGGAATGGGGGGAGAAAGGAAGGGGGTGGAATAAGATTCTCATCACAGATTTCTCTCCAAATTTTTCCACTGGGGTCAGGCTCTTCTCTCCAACTTCCTGCCACCATTGATAGAGGAAAGGATTTAGTTATGTTGTGGTTCCCCTGAGATTTACTAGAGATATGGGGTCAGATGCCCAGAGGTCCTTTGCCTCAGTGCTGGCTCCTATCCACTTTCAGTCTCAAACAAAGGCTGCCCCTTCCCAGCAAGTTTGATTCCAAAGATACTTTAGCTTGGGCCTGTATTGTTGTTACCGTCTACCCCTTTCTGGTTTCTCTAGAGTGTCCCCTCCTCAGATATCAGGCCTCTTGCCTTTATCTGTCCTGGGATGGGATGCTATGATTCTCACACTCTCAGGCTGGGTACCCATGCTACAGCACCCATTTACCAATGGTGATGACTCAGCATTCTTGACTTGGTTTAAACCCTGCAATTCTTCCCTTCAGGAGCTAGCCTGGGACCAGTATGACAATACATTGACTTAAAACAGCTCCTTCAAAACAATTTATTGTTTAATTTCAGCAGACCTGATCTTAGATTCCTTAAATTGAATGTGATTGTTTGCATTTAATCCATACAGTGTGTGTGTGATTGCGTTTTAATATTTAGGAGTGAAGCTCTGTAGTGAGCTGGGGTGGTTCCCTGCTGCCCCTCCGGATGCCACAGTGGGTGGAGCCAGTGGAGTTTGCACCCACCCCCCAGAGGTCAAGGCGCAGGACAGGAAGTACAAAAGCCCAACCCCAGAGCTCACTAGAGGCCCGGCTGCTGGAGAAGCCAGACGCCTGTGGCCTAGCTCCCAGTTGGGAGACTCCTGCCGTTTGCGACTGACCCGAGGACTGGCCAGACCAGCGAAGGCCTGATGCCGACCAGGCCCCAAAGAAGCTGTTAAGCCTGCCCGTGGCAAGTTACCCCGAGGAGATGCCAAGCCTACCACTCACCGAGTACCCTGAGGAGCCTATGCTGCTTAATTCCTTGGAGGACACCATCCAGACGCAGGTACCTCTCCCAGGCCCTCCAGAACCAGGGCCTGGCCCAGGGCTTCACTGTTTGCTCAGCCCCTGTCTGAGGGCCTGAGCTGCAACTGTACTGCCCCACCCTGCCCCAGGGCCTGGGCTTCCCTGAACTTATTTGTTTGCTCAGCCCCTGCCTGAGGGCCTGAGCCACAGACTCTGTATTGCCCTGCCCTGATCCAGGGCCTGGGCCTGTTGAACTTAATTGTTTGCTCAGCCCTGCCTGAGGGCCTGAGCCATGGACTCTTTGCTGCCCGCCCTAACCCAGAGCCTGGGCTTATTGCTTGATGGTTTGCTCCATCCCTGTCCAAAGACTGGAGCTTAGGACTCGCTACTGCCCGCCAACCGGGCATGAGTAACCATTGTTTTGCCTCTACTGCTGCCATGGCGGGAGCCCCCGCAGCCAGACTAGTTCCTTGAAGTAACCAGACGGACGTAGCGAGGCGGTGTGGTTCCCTGGCGCCCCGGAGAGGGACAAGCTCCAGCCGAACCCTTCTACAAGCTCATTTACTTGAAATGCAGATAGGAGAACTTACAGTTTAAATATTAATGTTAGGGTAGGCTTGGCAATAGAATGAGCTCTAGTGTGGCTTAATAGTTATAGACTTGTTGCTGTAAAAAGTCTTAGCATAAGTAAGTGACCTAGGGTTATGAGATTTAGCAGTGAGTTCTTATCACAAACAAGTTAACCACAAGAGAACAAGAGATTGCATTACAAATGGAATTTTTTTTCGGGGGAGGGAGATTGAGTAACATGTGCCCTTGCAGTTAACTGCATTAACATATTGGAAACTTAAGTTATTTGTGTCAATACAATTTATAACATCAGCAATAGTTCCCTGGATAGCCACATATGGATAGGGGGCTGCGATTTAATCAGACATGATCATGGATATGCTAGTGTAAACAAAAGGGTATAGAAACTAATACATGTATGTTCACCAATGGGACACTGGGAGTGATTGAACAGGCAGCAGCTCAAAACTTCATCTCCTCTCATGGTTTGCTCTACTGACAATTTCTTCCATCTTTATTTCTAATGTCCTGCACAAGGTTGTAAGTATGTCAACTTTGGGAGATTGCTTTATCTAGGGCTAGAATCTGGGACCATGGGGATTCTGGGCCACTGATGCCTCCCCATCACCACCGGAGGCTTTGGCTGGGTTACCACAGGATAACCTGGGGAGTCTGAGCCAGCAGGAAGTACTACCCAGCAGGACCTGAGTGGCAGCTCCTCACAGCTCATTGATTGGCTGGCACTAGCACTTAAGCCAGGAAGCAATGACAGAGAGTTGTCTGAGCAACAATACAGACTGCCTTCTTGTCTTGCATCAGTCCCTGCATGTGAGAGATCCCAGACTCTGATTCCTGACCCTGCTGGCCTCTTGATGCCTCCCTCCTGGTTTGTCCTCTGGCCTATCTCAGAGTCTAACCTCTCGGTAGCCTGACCCTTCCTTACGCCTGACTCTTGGTTTACCCTCAAGCCTATCTCGGACTCTGACCTTCTGGTACCCAACTTGGCTGACTCCTGTTCGGACCACTAAGTCTGACCACCCATGAGGTGGTTATGCCACATGGGGTCATTTTGCTATACTTTTTGTATATCCATCTTATTTTTCTGGAATTTCAGTTACACTTGTCTGTACTAAAGCTCATAAAGTCTCTGTATGTCCTTCACCAGTCTCAAACTTAGTGACATTTCTTACATACCCATCTGAGTAAAAGAACCTGTTTTTTGTGACAAGTGCATTTGTGGAGTGGAGTTGAGTTAGCACTTGAGTTGTAACTCTAGCTAAACTGTTCTATGAAGACACACCCTTAAGCTATGTCTGTACTTGGAGCCAGAGGTGTGATTCCCAGTGTGAATAGACATACTTATGTAAGATCTCATAGAGTGATCATGCTAAAAATAGTGTTGCTGCAGTAGTATGGACAGTGACAAGCAGCAGCCAGGGTTGGCTGCCCTGAATGTAAACCAACCCGGATCACATGTGTAAATAGCCAGTTAAGAGCGGAAACCATATGCATGGTCTCCAAATTACAGGTTTGCAGGATACACTATAAGCAATGTAGAATCTAGGCCTACTGACTTCCCTTTTATTTTAACTGCCATAAATAAGGCTAGCTGCTGAAATGAAATGGGAAAGTTCTCTGAATAAAATAAAATTCTCAAATTTGCTAACGCAGAATTAGTCTCATGCCAGTTTCAAAACATTATGACTCATTCCAAGAGTTTGTTTTTCCAGTATCATGAAGAATAACTTATGAAAGAATCATAGCATTGGATCTGAAATCCTAGTGCATTGAAATTGATAGAAGTTTTGCTTGTGTGAAGACTACAGGGTCAGACCAATCTAGAGTAGTGAAGGAAAATGCCCAATAAATCATCTTGTCTGCTCTACTCCCTGAACATGCAACATTGTTTCCTAAATGTAACCCTCTAGGACTTTATCAAATGTAATTTTAAAATATTGAAGTAATGGGGCTTTTGGGGCTTCCTTTAAAAGACTGTTTCCCAGTGCAATAAGCATCTGTTCTCCCAGTATTTAGTTTAAATGCCTGGGAGATATAGTCTGGATGGCTTAGAGGAGAATAAGGGCATGAGGCACCCAATCTTCAAGGCCCATGAGGCATTATGGTGCTATTTGTGAATAGAACTTTTTGGGTTTTGACTGAAGTTTTATTTTTTTTATTTTTTTTGACAAAAGATCAAAATTTCCCCACAGAAATCAGACATCCTTTACATAAAAAAAGGGTGAAAGTCCAAAGCAGTTTTGAGGGAAATTTTTCTTAAAAGCCCTTCAGGAAAGTAAATGGCACTAATATAATTCATGCAGATTGGTTCTAGTGGTGGAATGAGTTTCTATATTTTAGTCTCATCCATAGCAATAATCCAACAATTTTATATATTTCCAAGTCTTCAGTTTTCATAAATCATCTCTTTGGCCTAATGCAACTTGAAAAAAATTCCAACTGCCAAGCATAGAGAGTGCATTACAAGCCATTTTCCATTCCTCTAGAAGAAATGTGAAAAGCATCTGAAAGATACATGGATGTATGTATTTTAATTCTCCCTTCTGGCAATGGTACCATGGGATCTTAAAGTTTACAGAGGCTCAGGCCTGCATTTTGGTGAAGGTGTTCAGTCATCTCTAGTTAATGACACTTTTTTGATTTTTACTTGTGATCTTGCTATTTATATTTGTCTTGTCAGCTAACACAGTGCTTTTCCATGGTCAGGAATATAATCTCAAAAATTAAGTCTGCTGTGAAATTTCCAAGATTCTAGTCACTAAACCAGAAAATAGCAGTGTTAAATAGTAATAGCTCATAGAATTGAAGACTGGCTACAGAACCTTTCTTTCCTAGGTTACTGGTTCAAATCCAGTCAAATTTAAAAACAACTGCACTGTGTTACCATCTGGAATCTAGTTAGCAGGTTACATGAAATGAGTTCATAGTCTGAGTTTAGTTCTGAATAGAGCTGTCTACATCAATTTAAAAAAAAATTACTCAATCACAATGGATATTAAGTTTAATATTCTCTGTTTCATCTGTTATCTGACACATCACCTAGGAAACAGAGACCTCATGGACTGAAGAAATAATAAATGTTAGAAGAATCCTCTCCAGGGAGGATATTTGCTCTCATACCACAAAGGAGTGGGATATCATTTAGAAAGTTCCATGGTGCTAGTTCAGGAGTCATAATATTTACCACTATCTGATATCTCCATGGTTTGTACATATGATTTAGCGTGGAGGGAGCAAGCTTTGTGATATACACCAGGCAGTAGGTTTCTCCATTTCACTTGGGAATTCATATTAGCCTTTAGGCAAGTGGATTGCTATAATTAGGACGCCTTTATGCAACATCTCTTAAGTCAACAGACACACATCAGGGATGAATATAGTTTCATGTGCTAAATAAGAAGGATTCAATCTTGTAATTAGATCAGGCCAAGCAGGCCTCTGTACTAATTCAGAGCCCCTTTGACTTCATTAGATCTTACTGATGCAGGGGTCTGCCCACCTGGATCAGATTGCAGGATCAGGGCCTATATTACTCAGCCATCTGTTTCAGCAGCAGCAGCTTGGATGGGGACTCTTATTGACACAGCCCTTTAACCTCTTTTCTACTGGAACTCCAACACACAGGTGTCCAGAAACAACTTTTTCAGGGAATGTCTGTTCAAATGACTAGAATGTTAGAACAGAATCAGGCAATTTTGGATTGTGAGTTTAGCAACACTGGCAGTGCACTAGCTGGAGGACCTATACCTTCCTTAGTGTTAGCAGAGAAGTATTAAATTAACTAGGTTTCGAAGTGTTTACATTGATCAAACATAATATTTCATCTCTAGTGTAGAGGTGTGCCAAGGTTATCTGAGGATACAAACCCTGGCATTCTTCAGTTTATTCATTAGAGTCAGGTCCTGGGATGTCCTTCAAAATTTAAAAGCTGCATACCATTTAAACAAGGAGGATAAGAGACTGAGACCCTGCACAGGGGATTCTGCACCACGTATGCATGAAGAATATCTCCATGATGGGTCTCTAATGCTCAGAGTGGGAGCCAGGATGATATGGCCAAGAAGCAGACCAGTACTAGGATGGGGGAGTCACTTTTTTGTGAAAACATTTTTTTCACAGAAAATTTTAAACTTTTCAGTTTTTCATTTAAAAAGAGACCCTGAAAATCTCTGAGGAAAAAGTCTCAGATTTTCAGTAAAAGTTTTCAGTGCCTGGTTGGGTTTTCAGTAAATATTTTTGGTTTTTGAAAAACATTTTTACTGATTTCTCCCCCTCCCAAAAATGCTTTTCAAACACTGATTTTTTGGGGGGGGAGAGTTGATTTAAAAAACAATTGATTTTTTTTTTTTAAATTTCCCATAAAAATAATTAGCACTACTGGCATTTGTATCCAGTAATCCACAACCCTGTGTGGAACATACAAAGCTGGATCACATATCTCCCTCTTCCCCTTCTATAATATGATGAAACCTGCACTCTTTTTTGTGTGCCACAGTAAAGCCATACAATACAATAGCTAAACAAAAAATTAGTAAAAGGTAAGAAAACAAATGAAGGCATTCGTGAGGTCTGTATTGCCTTATTAAAAACACAGGATGCATGTACACCATAAACTAAGGCTTGTAAATTGGAGAAGAACAAAAGTAGTAGTTCCAACTTCTAAGACACTACTCAGACAAGGAGTAAAAATATTATACATTTTCAAAATGGACTGTTCTCTGCTGTACTTCAAATGCATTGCACCTGTACCTGAGAAGTATACAACTAACCCAGAAGAACATGGAGAGTATTTACATCGTCTTCTTTGTTACACATAACTAATAGAGACCAGGATGAGACCTATGTGTGGAGTTCTTCGCCTTCCTCTGAAGCCTGTGGTAGTGGTCCCTGTCAGAGCCAGGACACTGGAAAAGGGGAACTTCAGGTCTGATCCAGTATGGCAATTGGTATGTTCCTATGAAAGTACATTTTTTGTGCCCTATTGGCTCTAATGGTTCTTTGTTACCTTTTATATGCAATACAGACCCTCAGACTTTCATTATATACTTCGTGGCATTCTACTCTGAAAAATGAACTATATAAAAATGTGGCCTTCTTACTCAGATTTGCTCATTGGGGGTCATGTCTTAACTGACAAGTGTTTTCACTAGGTTTTTTTTACTCCTGTTAGTCTTGCTGAGCCAAAACATCTATGGGCAAGTGAGCTGGATTCTATTCTGATGAACACATCAACAGATGTTAACTGAGTTCTGATTATGGGGTCAGATTCTTCCATTAGTTGTATCTGTGTTACTACATTGCAGTATGGAGTTAAAGGGTGTACCTGAGGTAATCATTTTTGTTGTAGGACTTTTATTATTGATGAGGATACATAGACAGTAAAGAACTCAGCTGGACTCTCAGATCCCAGGTTGATTTTACAGGGCTGTTAGGAAAGGGTGGGGGACAATAACTTGTCAACTGAGCAAACTTGATCTGGACTCACTGAGGCACAATAAAGATGGAACTGTCACAATGACATGTTTATAATGACTTTTCAGAATATAAATGAAAACAGTGGCCCATAACAATCAACCTATCCAATGATCCAAAGACTTTTTAGGGGAATCCTGGCCTCATTGAAGTAAATGAGAGTTTTGCCACTGACTTCAGTTCCCCATGTCCATATTCCTCATGTTCATGCTAGATCAATGTTTTCCCAGTTACGGATGAGAAAATATATATTGAGTTCTTCTTAACCCCCACTTTTGAGGGTTGTGGGGAGGGGGACAAAAAAGAACCATGTTATCGGCAGTTTCTGCTCAGGAATGTAATAGCAAAACTGAGCTTCAGGTGAAGATGTAAGTGCAATGGCAGAACTACTCTATGTGAAGAAGCTTGCACTTTATCTTCCTGTTCTATCCCTGATTTAAAACTAGGTCTGTCGGTTCCTAACTTTCATGAACAGCAAATTCATTCACAATTTAAAAAAATGAATCAGATAATAGCTTATAAGAAAATGGATTTGTTCCACTGAAATCTCAGTGACTGATTGCTACTGACTTTGAGGGGAGGGATAGCTCAGTGGTTTAAGCATTGGCCTGCTAAACCCAGGGTTGTGAGTTTAATCCTTGAGGGGGGTCATTTAGGGATCTGGGGCAAAAAATCTGTCTGGGGGTTGGTCTTGTTTGAGCAGGGGGTTGGATTAGATGACCTCCTGAGGTCCCTTCCAATCCTGATATTCTTTTCTTGACTGAGATGTGATACCTCCCATGACAGTAACCACAATTGGGAAATGGATTGCAAAGTGAGAGTGGGCAATTTAATCAGAAGTGTGTGTGTGTGTGTGTGTGTGTGGCGGGGGGGTACAGGGGAGTGAGAGCAATTGGGAGCATATGCAGACACTGGATTGGTATGGCAAGAGAGGAATGGCAAGAGCAGCATAATATACACAAAGGAAAGTGTGATGAATGGGTTATGTTGTACCCCTTTAAAAAATAAAAACCTGCAAAAACATTCTATTAAACAAATGATCTGGGCTTGAATTAAACCCACAAGACTGAAGAAGTTTGACATTCTAAATTCTAACCTTCATTCACCTTAGCTTGCTTGACTTGGGCAGATGAACTGTGTAAAGTTCATATCTGATATCCAGTACAGTACAGCAAAACTGGTCTGAAGCCCTTTCACTGTAGGACAAGTTCAACGGTACCTGTAAATTTCCATCCACGTTTAAATCTGACCCTTTACTATATTTTACAGGGGTTTTGTATTTTGTGATTATAATGGATTGTTAAGCGAGACCCATCTTGAAGAAAAATAAATGAAAGTGTTATTTTCTTAGTTTGTGGCAGGCATTCAAAATCTTCTTGTAAATGAGTTTATTTTTAAAATCAAAATACAAAGGATCCTTTTAAGTATATGTTTTCCTACGTTGAGACTTAGACTGAAGTTTTTGTATATGATTTGTTGATACAAAGGTTAGATCTGGCTTCAAATATGGTAAAATTTCTTTACGTAAAGTCCAAATACGTCAGTGTTCACACACTGCCCCCTTTCTAAGGTCTTGTAGAACCCAAATCAAAATGTTTTCTTAAACCTGCTCCTTTACTTCAGAAAGCCAAAAAAAAAAAAAAAATACAACAAAATTTAAACGGCAACACCTCAGTTTGGATCCTTTTTCCATGATGGTCAGGAGAAAAAACCTCTTTCCAAAAACATTTTTACAAGAAACCAGAACTCCTAGCTTATCTTGGTAATTTGGTAGATTTCCAGGAAAGACAGCTTCTGCAAACCTTGGGTAGGTGGGTTGCGTGTGTGTGAGTGAAAGCATATAAAACTTCACACAGTGTGAAAAGCTATTACCTATTACACACATTTGTATGTGTACTGTATACACATTTCATGTATGGGTGTATATTATGGTGGAGACGTGATGCCACGGTTAACGATGTGTTCTGTTTGGCCCTTAAAGAGGGAGTTAAACCTGTTTCCTTTATAAAAAATACAGTATCTGCTGCAGAAGTTCAGCACATAATCGCTGAATAAAGCTTGTAATTTCTTAGAAAATTCAACGAAGTCAGGTAATTAGTTTGAGTTTGAAACAATTAAAAATTGCCTGCCAAAAACTTTGTTTTCTGAACCTTGTGATTGTTTTGGGCTCCTTAACCTTAAAAGCTACAAACTGGAAAAAAGGGGGGAAAGTGCACATATTTTGTGGGCTCTCTGAGGGTACATAATTATTTTGTTAATTAATAAATAAAAATATTAGCACTGAATCAGAGCTGAATTACTCTGTACTGTGGTTAGATGGAGAAAATAGCCTCTGGTGATGATTTTTGTTCTTCACTGCATTGTGCATAAGCCTTTTTAAACAGATTAGGAAGAGAAAACGACTTCCTTTTCATATATGCCATATATGTCTTTTTGATGAATAGTCAAAATTGTGTGCAAAAAGCAGATACTTTCCATGAAAAATTACTTTTAGTTGAAAATCCATCCAAACTGTTTATTTTCAATCAGCCCTGGTGCTCAATAATGTTCTCCTAATCCAAAATGGAGGACACATGAAATGGATTTTGCTAGGTTGTGGGCTTTGTGTTGCGCTGAAGATCATCTTGGATGAAATAGCTACTGATTTGTTGAAGCACCTCAGTGAAGTTGTTGCCACTTCTGTAGCTTCATTTTGCTCTGCTCCTGCACAATTTAATGAAGAGCAGGATCTCTGACCTAAAAGCTCTTTTAACAAAACAGAATGGTGAAGGTCCTGTTCTCATGAAAACATAAATTGTTGCTATGTTGAGGAGCTTATCTTTAAATAAAAAATCCAAAACATTGGGAAGCAAGTATACAGAGACATTGTTGATTTGAAACCTCTTAACTTTTCTTAGAACTAGTCTGTGCAGCCAAGTTCTATCTTGGTTACATCTTGTCTTAATTTAGTCTGTAAGCTCTTCAGGTCAGGGCCTGTTCATTTCTTCTTTTTAATAGGTGTTGGTACAAGTGCCTAGCACAAAGGAGCCATGCTCTGAGGCCTTTTGACATTAGTGTAATTCAGGTGTTATACTAATTCAACTATTTCAGACAGACTCTTAAAATTGCAAATGTATATCCGCTAGATAAAAACTTAACGGAAGTGATAAGATTAGTCACAACACTGAGGCAACACTGTTTTATTTCCTCTATGAAAGTCTATATCCTATCTGAGCTAAGGTACCAATCACTAAATCTATCTAATTCAAAAGCCTCATGCTTGAGCCAAACTGTCTGCTGATGTAAATGAGTACCACTGAAGTCAATAGAGCTCTGCCCGTTTACACCAGCATAGAATTGGGCCTGTAGTGGTCAGAGTAATTTACTAACCTACAGGGGAGCTGTTCCTCACTCCAGATTTACAGTGGCACTTCTCTGAGCCTACTTGCCCCTAAATTAAAAGTGTTTTGGCTTGTTCTACTGAAAATGATTCTTACAGTGTACAGTTACAACACTTGCTTCTGACTCAGTGCTCATTCTTCCACGTATATAGTCATGAAGTGGTTAAATGCTATTTATAATCCTTGTACATTCTTTAAAGATGAACACAGTTACTGGAAAAACAAACAGTCCCTGGTCTAATGGGTAATTTATGGCAATTTTAAAGTTTGGAGAAAAATGTGATCTCATAGTACAACCTGGAAACTTGTTCGTGCATTACTACATTGTGAAGGAATTTGGTTTTGAAGTTGCGTTAATCCTAAAAAGGCCTTTGAAATTCCCAGCATTCAGGTAGCACTGAGGGGGAGTCACTCAGATGTCCTAAGAAATTACATCACTCTTCTTGTCATCATTTTTATGGTAGGCATATATAGCATGATCAAAAAGACCCTGGACATTTTTCAATACGCTTTATAGATTCCTCTTTCACTAAAGATTTTATTATACTAGTGATGGAACTACATCACACCTGTGAAAAGATATTGCCACAATCTAGTCTGTCCCACTCCCTTAACAGACAGGAGAATGGTGTGCTGGGATCCAACCACTCAGTCATACATGCAGCTGAATCCCTGGGGTCTGGATAGTAATTGGTCACTCTTCCAATCTCTGGATCAATCAGGTGCATTTCCAGGTTCAGACCCCATCTCTGACACCCTTCTTGGCAGCAGGACCCCACAGTCTGCCCATCTAGACTGTGAAGCTAGTGCCTTGGCCCAGTGTTTCTCAATGACTGGTCTGTGGACCAGCACTGGTCCCTGAGATCTCCCTGACACTGCTTAGGGAGGCAGCAAGCCAGTCCCTGGTATCAAAAAGGTTGAAAAACACAAGCCCAGCCAAGCCATCAAGTTGCTTAGATATTGTTCTGGTTTCTCTAGTTAAACCCTTCAGGTACCAAATGTCAATAAAGCAAGGAAACACAGGCTAGAAAGCAAAATTTCTAAACTCTCTCTCTCTCTCGTGCTTTTAAAAGTTAGATCGATGGAACCCCTTAGTGTGTTCTCACCCCTAAGGTTTGGTCCAAGTTCCAAGAGAAAGAAAAGGTCCCTCCTCCACCCACCCCCACTTTTTGGGTGTTCAGATTCTGGTGACGAAATCGCCTCCCTTTGGCTTAGAGAAGAACCTCTTTTAATAACGGTCTGTGCTCCTCTTTGGTCAGTGGAGAAAACTGCATCTCTTCCAGTCATGTGCTTAGGCATGGAGAATTGCACCCCACTCCCTCGCCCCAAAACAGATTTCTATGACGAGATAGCCCGTTGGAAAGCAAAGGCCCTGCTGGCACAACCTCCTTGTTCAAGCTGGTGAGAGCCATTCAGTATTGATGTGCCCCATGATTTGTCACACACACACACACACACACACACACACACACACACACACACACAC
>NW_020664383.1:568536-602527 GCF_002925995.2 Terrapene triunguis
CACACACACACACACACACACACACACACACACACACACACACACACACCCTTCTAGACACAGTGAGGAGCTATGGCTATGGCTGCACAGCAGCTGGGAGGGTTCGTCCCAGTGCAGTTAGACAGACATGCAGTAGCCCTGCTCAATCTAGCACACCAAAATATCAATGTGACCACAGCAGCATGGGCGATGGCTTGGGGTAGCTGCCTGAGTACAATCCCCCCAGACTCTCTGGGTATATACTCAGACAGCTAGCCCAAACTGCTCCCTGAGCAGCTAGAGTGAGACTGCTATTTGTACTGTAATAGCTCTTGTCTGTCTATCCTAGCTGGGAAGCTTACTTCCAGCTGCGGTGTAGCCACACCCTAAGTACCAGGTTCCTACCTCCAAATGGATGATCTATTTCACTATGACTGTAATAAATACAAAGAGTGTTCATAAAACAAAGCAGAATATATAACCGGACATAGCTATAGTCCCCAAAAGGTCATAATGCCATTTTGTAAACATGTCTGTTGTTGTTTTATTAGTCTAGTTTATGAAGAAGCTACTAACTTTCCTGGTGATGTGGAATATCAATGCCTTACCTTTTGAAATGTAATTGGATTTTGGTGCCTAACTCCCTTAGGCTGCTTTGAAATTTCCAGCCTGAAGCTGTAATCTCTGTCTTGGCATATAAACAATGTATGCACATAACTCGTGCTGAATAGAAGGCTAGTTATGTCTTGATTCTTTTAGTTTACATAATAACCACTGTTTAATGTTTATGTCAATATCCTAGGAGACCTAAAGTTTTGACATATAGATTAACTTTTTAAATTTAAGGTTTGACCATTTAATGCTAGTTCTGGAAATGTTGCCAGCTGTAATGCCCATTATCAGACTTGTTCTGATAAGTAACTGGGAAATAGTCAGCTTCTTTGGAAAGCAAAAGGTGTTCTGTTTAAGATGATATCACCTGGGAGTGAGCTGCCAAGGACATATTTATTGAGGGAATAAATCAGAGATAATTAATTGTATTGCAATTTGTTTTAATTGTCAACCTTCTCCTGGAACATAAACAGAATCTGCAAAGAAAGAAGTATAGTCTCACTCTCTTAAAAACAAGATAGTTTTTTCCTTCTAAATCTTTGTGTGAATTAATTCTATTTGCTTCACCAAAGGTACCTATTGTATGTATCTTCCTTTTAAAAGCACATTTTAAATAGTGCCGAAACCACTGAAAATGAATATTTTAAACAGGAAAAAACTATTGACATTAATGTTAAGCAACTATGAATAAATTCTGTTTATGCTAATGATTTCATAATAAAGCCCTGATTTAAGGGATTTAATCTACAATAAGTATGTGAAACATAACGATGCAGGATGAGAATAAGCTGAGGTATTGAGGAAATAAGTATATGCATACATACAATATTTGAGAAACTGGCCGCTATTTAATAGCCCAGGAACTAACTTGTATCACTACTGGGCATCTAAAAGATTAAAAAATTCTGAGATAATGAAAACCTTTGCATTGCCATTAATCCACACCTGCTATACTTACAAAAGAAAATAACTTGATTGTTAATGAATGGATATAAAGATGTCTCTATATGTTTATTAATTTTTTTTTAATTTAGCTGTTATTTCTGTGTAACTTTAGCGCCCTCGTGGCCAAGATGGAGTCTGCTCTGCACGCAGCTCTGGCCAAGAGAAGGCGCGCGCAGGAATGCAGCAGGAGAAATTCCTTCCACCCCAGGGGCACCTGTTCCAACCCCCCAGAGTGAACACACACACCTACAGGAAAAGTACAGTGGGCCAAGGGATGTTCTGGCCGCGGCTTCCTGCCACCCCCATTGGCCCGGGACGGCGAACCGCGGCCAGTGGGGGCCGCGATCGGCTGAACCTGCCGCGTCAGCAGGTAAATAAACTGGCCCGGCCCGCTAGGGTGCTTACCCTGGCGAGCCGCGTGCCAAACGTTGCCGACCCCTGCGCTAGGGAAAGGAAGGAGTGAGATCAGCAGAATAAGGACAATGGACTTCAAAAAAAGCAGACTTTAGCAAAGTCAGAGAACTGGTAAGAAATATCCCATGAAAAGAAAATCTAAGGGATAAAGGACTTCAGGAGAGCTGGCAGTTTCTCAAGACCATATTAAAGGTACAACTGCAAACTACCACAATGCAAAGGAAAGGTGGGAAGAATAATAAGATGCCAATAGAGCTCCATCAGGAGCTCTTTTATGATCCGAATCGAAAAGGAATCCTACAGAAAATGGGAACTTGGACAGATTGCTAAGGAGAAGTACACAAGAATAACAAGCACGTAGGAACAAAATCAGAAAGGCTAAGGCACGAAATGAGTTACATCTACCAAGGGACATAAAACGCAACAAAAAGAGGTACTTTAAATACATTAGGTGCAAGAGAAAGATGAAGGAAAGTATAGGTCCTCTACTTAGAGGGGAAGAAGAGCTAATAACAGATGACATCAAGCAAGCTGCGGTGTTTGATACCTATTTTGCTTCAGTCTTCACTGAAAAGTTTAATGGTGATCAGATTCTCAACACAATACTAACAACAAAGGGGAAAAAATACAAGCCAAAATAGGGAAAGAACAGGTTAAAGAATATTTAGACAATGTAGATGTAGTCAAGTCAGCAGACCCTGATGAAATTCATCCTAGAGTACTTAAGGAACTAGCTGAAGCAATCTTGGAACCATTAGCAATTATATTTGAGAAATCCTGGAGGACAAATTAGGACCCAAAGCACTGGAGAGGGGCAAACATAGTACATATATTTAAAAACAGGAAAAAAGAGAACCCAGGGAATTATAGACCAGTCAGCCTGACTTCAATACCTGGAAAGATACTGGAACAAATTATTATACAATCAGTTTGTAAGCACCTGAAGGATAATAGGGTTATGAGAAATAGTCAGCATGGATTTGTCAAGAACAAATCATGCCAAACCAGCTTAATTTCCTTCTTTCACAGGGTTACTGACCTAGTTTTATAGGGTGGAAGCAGTAGATAGGTACTTGTTTTTAGTAAGGTTTTTGCCACAGTCAAAATGACATTTTCATAAGCAAACTAGGGGAATGTGCTCTAAGTGAAATTTCTATAAGATGAGTGCACAACTGGTTGAAAGACAGTACTCAAAGAATATTATAAAGGGTTTACTGTCAAACTGGGAGAGCATATCTAGTGGAGTCTGGTAGGGGTCAGTCCTGGGACTGGCACTAGCCAATATTTTCATTAATGACTTGGATAATGGAATGAAGTGTATGTCTATAAAGTTTGCAAGTTACAGGAGGTAATTGTCCTTCTCAATTCGCCACTGGCAGGGCCTAAGCTGAAGTACTCTGTCCAATTCTGGGTGCCATACTTTAGGAAAGATGTGGACAAATTGGAGAGAGTCCAGAAGACAGCAACAAAAATGATAAAAGGTATAGAAAACCCAATTTATGAAGAAAGGTTAAAAAAAAAAAAAAAACAACAACCCGGGCATGTATGGTTTTGGAAAAGAATACTGAGGAGAGAACTGATAACAGTCTTCAAATATGTTAAGGGCTGCTATAAAGAGGATGATGATCAATTGTTCTCCATGCCCATTAAAGATAGGACAAGAAGTAATGGTATTAATCTGTAGCATGGGAGATTTAGGTTAGATATTTAGAAAGTTTTTCCTACTATAAGGATAGTTTAGTTCTGGAATAGGCTTCCAAGAGAGGTTGTGGAATCTCTAATTCAAGATCACGTTGGACAAAAACCTGTCATGGATGGCCTAGGTTTACTTGGTCCTTCCACAGTGCAAGGGGTTGGATTTGATGACTTTGAGATCTCTTCCAGCCCTATGTTTCTATGATTCTCTCAGATGATAATTATAAAATGAGTACATATAGTAAAAATTTCCATCCCAGAACAGCTCAATGATGCATTTAATCTAGTACCCGACCTCTGTTAGTGGGCTATACCTAAGCTGTCCACAAAAATATGAAATACACTCATAATTCACCCAATATTGGGCCAGGTTATGCCATCCTTACTTCCATTGAGTAGCACCCTACCTCTGAGTCGTCCCATTGCTTCCAATTCTGTAGTGTATATAATACAGGAATAGTGGTTTTGCAGGGGAGAGAAAGGGAGGAAGTACCTTTATGACCCCATCTTATCCATTTGTGTTCTGAATCATGAATACTGATCACTATTGTGAGGACTATGTTAGTTAGCGTAAGAGTATGTCAGGAAAGACTCCCATTGAAATCAGTGGGCTTTCAATCAGACTCAGAGCACATGTTGTTCAAATGTAGATATGACTAATTTCTTTTGACTTCTACACAGTTATTTGCTGAAATAATATAAGGCCTGATCCTACACAAATTGAAATCAATGGTAAAACTCCTATTGGCACAGAACCAGGCTTATACTACAGCAGTTATGTCCACAGCTTAATTATACCTTATACCAAGCTAATATTCCTCTGTGTCTATTCTAAATGCACTGCTTTTAATTACTAACTTATTAATGATAAGAAGAATTTGCCAGTGCAAATTACTTTCTGTAAATATTAGAAGAGAGAATGATGGATATAAAAAGTGAAAACAGCATAGCTGAGGCAGTATAGTTTATGGGTCATAGTAAGTATATATTGTGGTTATAAAAGTTACGCCAGCAAGCGTTATCAGATCATCCAGTTTGGCCCATCTTTCCTCAAATAGTTCAGTGGTTAATCTAATATAGACAGAATGGCATTCCATTTCTCAATATTTTTATTGTGGTCAACATTCTCCAGTTGGTATTTGTTTTTGCAAGCACAGTGATGAAATGTGTTGATAGGCTGCAGTCATAAGAATTCTAAACAGGTGACTAACTGTTAAATTTCAGTGAATCAGGACATTTCCCTCACACAACAACAGTTATTTAGGGGATATACCCCTCAAATAGCACTTCCATCAATTTTCTAACATCAGACCAACAGCCTGTAGTTCCAGAAACCCTAAAGCTGCAGAAACCTGTAGTTCCCTAAACCATAGAATCTCCTCTAGACATTTGCTTATGAATTTTGTCTCTTGTTTGGAAAGACTGAAAAAGTAGCTGACCATAATTTTCCTCCACTGCTATTGCTTCCATGGGGGGAATTTGTATAGCTCATAGGTTCTGATCTCGCCCAATGAAATCAATAAAGAAGCTCCCATTTATTTCCACAGCCTTTGGTACAGGCCTCTAGTATCTACCATTATATAGTCCAATCTTCTGGAGAGATTTCCTGATTCATTTGCTTTTCCCAACTTAACCTCACATTGTCAATATTGCTCTGCAGCTCTGTAGAAATGCATCATACTTATTTGCATTTGTATTTTCAAGCAGAGAGCAAGTTATTTTCTTTACTTATAATCATCAAGTGTCCCTTTCTTTCTTGTATTATGGGAACAGTTAAAAAGGAGCACCTATTTGGCTTTCTGTATACTATGATCTTCTTCCACATCTTGATCATATTCCTATTTTCTTGTCCAAGAGAATTAATTTTTAAGAGATTAGGATTAGTTAGTTTTAGATTGTGCCTATTTTAACTCTATGCACATTACAAACTGTTACATAAAATACATTTTCTAAATAATTAGAAGCTAGCAATACTCATAGATCTTATTGTGGAAGAACAGACATCTTGTTGTAGTCCTACACACCATACAACCCAGCTACTCTCTTCTTTAAACATATGAAATATCTGATGTGCCTCTGATTGTTGTTGTTACTCTTTTGAGGGCCTTTACTATTCCTGTTATGTCCTTTGGAGATGAGCAGTCCAAACAAAATTCATCATTAAAGATGAAAATATAGAACTGATTGATATACTAGTGGTATATACTTTTCCATTTTGTGCTCTCTCTCTCTCTCTCTCTCTCTTTTTTTAATACCGTCCAATATCTTGTTTGCCTCTTTTCACTGTGAATTGAGTATATGGCTTTCTTACATACCTGGTGTTGTTTCTGGATCTTCTTCCTGAAGTGTTACACATAATTCAGAACCCATCCGTGTATGGGAAGCTTAAACTGTGTATAAATATTAGTGGTTCTTTGTCAAATTTCATGGGCCATCTAAACTGTTGGTTCTTTTGAAGTCTCTTGCAATCTATGTTGACTAAATTCAGTGATTTAGTTAGCAAATGTTGGCACCTTGCTAAACACAGGCTTCTAAATCGTTGTGAGTATTCTGAATGCCACTGGTCTCCATACTGAATGCTGGAACCTCTCTATTTTTAAACTCTTTATTTTGAGATTTGGACATATATTTGTACCAGGATGATTTATTCAGTTTTTAATCTATATTGGGATTCAATGACACAGTTACAAAATGTCCGTAACAGCTTCTCCTGAAGGACAGTTCTATGCAATCAAAATTCTGGTTTTTAATATCAGTTCAGTTGACTTCAGATGCCTTTCACAATAACACTCTTACTGATGGAGGTTTGGCTTAGCCCTAGAAGCAGAGATAATGCAGGCTCTGAAGGCAGTGTTTGTGGGGGATTTTTAAAGCTAAAATGTGTGACAATCACCTAATTGTTTATTTGAACATTGTAACCATTTCCTCCCACCCTTTAGGCTTGTCAACACAGTCAGTGTACAGCAAGCCAGGGTATAATCTACAGCACTAAATTGCAGTGTGGACCCTACTATCATGCACTAAGTTCTGTAGTACACTTTGATGCACTATACTGTGAAACAGCAGTCTATCAAAGTGCACTGTGGGACTCTTAATGTGCAGTAGCTGGGATCTCATGGCCAGTGTGCGGCGAGCTGGTGACCTTTAGATTTACACCTTGGTTTGCCATGCAATAACTGAGCATATAGACACTTGTATTTTCAACCAGGGAGCAGGTTACTGTCTTTACTTAAAATCCTCAAGTGCCCCCTTGTTTTCGTTTGTTCTCTTTTTGCCTTTTATATTGTACATTTTTCATGGCAGGGACAAACTCTTCCCATCCGGCTGTACAGTGCTTAGATCAGAGGGCACCTAATTCTGATCAAGACTTTTGGAAGCTATTGTAAGATTAATGACACCAGTTATGAAATCAGCTCATGTCATTTGTGGCTGGTATAAGTCAGTGGATGAATACATGAGAATGGTTTGAAAATGTAGGTCTCTGTTTTAAATGTGAAAGTTCAGCAGTCTGAATGTGTAATCTCTAATGGATTTATGTCCATAACATAATCTGGCTGAGCTTTATACACGTGTGGCCTATGTGAGAGAGGTAGTGAATAATAAATGGAATTTAGAGGTAACAGCATGTTCCTTTATAGATAATTCCTCATTGTTAGTGACACCCATCACTGCAGAGAAAACAAGATAGCAATGGACTGTGGAGCAGTCAGTTGTGGAAGTGGCAGGCCCTTTTATTTTCTAAAGATAATAAAAAGTCACAATCCCATAATTAAGGAAGAAGGCTGTATTGGTTAAAAACAACCCTGCTTTGAAGCAGCAGTAAAACACAGTGTACTAGGGACCTTTTAGTGCATAGCAACAGGGTCCAGAGGGCCTACTGTGTGGCAGGCTAGTTCGAGGTAGATTTACACCCCAGCTTGCTGTGCACTAACTGTTTATATAAACACGCCATTAAAAGATACCCAGTCTCTTTGTCACTGATTTTATCCTCCTGAGAAGCCGATCTGCAAGGCCACAAACATCTGTGACCACTTGGCACAGGACAATGCTGGTTTCAGAATAGAACATTAGAAGCAGAAGAAAGGATAACAATATTGAAAGAGAAAGAATGTAACATAGAGGAGAATAGAAAGGAAATGGAAGAAAAGGGTAAATGAGGCAGGAAATTCTTTCTCTTCATGGCCTCTGATCCAATTTCTGAGAGCGGGAAGCCATCTAAGCAAGTGGTGGCTTTAAGTGACTTTATGGGCTACGTATTCCAAACCTTGAGAATCAAACCCATGCTTCTGAACTGGCAAGAGATGGACTTGTATTTTTGATGAACCATGTGAGAGTTTGAATGCATGGCACATTCAGACTAATACGCAGAATGATAATTCTCATTTTTTAAAGTAGCATAGCATGGTTCATGATTAGAGCTGGTTGGACATTTTTTTGATGAAACAGTTTTGTCAGAAAATACTGAGTCGATGGAACTAAAACTTAAGTGGGAACATATGTCTGTTGAAAGTTTTAACGGGAATCAGACAGAAGTATGCCTGATTTTGTAGAAGCTCACTGCCCACATTCTCAGGCTCCCTGGCTCTTCAGATGCCTAACTTGGTGGACTGCCATGAAGCCAGGGCTTCCAGCTCCCTGGCAGTCCTTGTGGCAGGCTCACTGTGCTGTCCAGCTCCCCAGATGCCCAGCAAGCAAGAGGTCAGGCAGCCAGGAAGCCGGCCTAGAAACATTCTGAAAAAATGTGTTTTGGTTTTTTCCAAAATTGATTTTTTCTTTTTTGGTAAATTTTCATTCGGTGAGAAATTTTGCATTTGACTTTTTGTTCTGAATTGGAATGAATTTTTTTTTTCACAAGACTCAAGTTCCAGCCATTGCCAAAGCTCTAATGAGAATACCTAGACACATAGATCAAATCTTTAAACAAAGATTTGTGTGTGCAAGAGCTGTTCTGGTCAGGAAGATCACGGATGAACAAACCCATCTGGATAAATGGCTCAGATTTACAATGATGATAATCAGCTCTGACAATATTTTCATTCTTTAGAAATGAGATGAAGATGTGATTTCAAATGTCATGCTTTAGCTGTATTGTATTAGTGTTATTCGCCTATCACTCACCCACAAAATTTGTATTATATTTATTAATACACATAGTAGGCACAATAATAACTAATCCCCCCTTCTCTCCTTTTCTATTGACAATGCTCTTTCTTAAGCTCACAATCTTGGTGCCTTATTTAACTCTTTCCCCCTACACATCCAGGATGTCAGTACATTTTTGTCTCCTGTTCTCTTTAGAAAAAACAACGAGGAGTCCTTTTGGCACCTTAGAAACTTAGTCTGTAAGGTGCCACAAGGACTCCTTGTTGTTTTTGCTGATACAGACTAACACGGCTACCACTCTGAAACCTGTTCTCTTTAGAGTTTCTTGCGGGGAATCTGAGGACTGGGATCATGACTATGACCTGTGCATAGGCAGGAGGCCTTTTTTGACTCCTCACTTTACCCTTAAGTACCATTACCTACCCTGCCACAACCAGTGGCAACCTATCCCACAATCTATCCAACATTGAATGAGATCAAGCCATTTATGAATAGCTTCAGATCTAATTTAATCTTTCATTTATCTTTTTCTAAGGCGATATAGAAATGGATATCCAAGTTGGAAGAGGGTGGCCATTATTATAATTGAGCTCAGTTTTAGTTTCTTGGCAGCTATGCTTGACAACTTCTAGGAATTTAATGAAACTTACATAAAACAAATTACCAAGAATATTAATTAATTGAGCAACATCCCATGTGTTTTCCTGGAACAGAAACATATAATGAACATCAAGGAGATAATCTTCAGCTAGTGTAAATGAGTGCTGTGTTGCAGTCAATAGAGATTTACACCAGTTCGGGATCTGTCTCCCCTGTCCTCAATGTTTCTCATAAATAAAAACATCAGTAGCATAATTAAAGCCAACTCCAATTTAAAATTGAAATGGAGAAGATGAAATGCCATTGGAATCTCTGCCTAATATACTTAAGGAACTAAGTTTATTAGTTCAGTTTCTCTTAAAAGATAAGGTCCCAGAGAAAAAAAAGAACATAAGAAAGGCCGTACTGGGTCAGACCAAAGATCTATCCAGCCCAGTATCCTGCCTACCGACAGTGACCAATGCCAGGTGTCCCAGAGGGAGTGAACCTAACAGCTAATGATCCAGTGATCTCTCTCCTGCCATCCATCTCCACCCTCTGACAAACAGAGGCTAGGGACACCAATCCTTACCCATCCTGGCTAATAGCCACTTAATAGACTTAATCTCCATGAATTTATCTAGTTCTCTTTTAAACCCTGATATAGTCCTAGCCTTCACAACCTCCTCAAGCAAGGAGTTCCACAGGTTGACTGTGCGCTGTGTGAAGAAGAACTTCCTTTTATTTGTTTTAAACCTGCTGCCCATTAATTTCATTTGGTGGCCCCTAGTTCTGATATTATGGGAACAAGTAAATAACTTTTCCTTATTCACTTTCTCCACACCACTCATGATTTTATATACCATATCCCCCCTTAGTCTCCTCTTTTCCAAGCTGAAAAGTCCTAGCCTCTTTAATCTCTTCTCATATGGGATCTGTTCCAAACCCCTAATCATTTTAGTTGCCCTTCTCTGAACCTTTTCTAATGCCAGTATATCTTTTTTGAGATGAGGAGACCACATCTGTACACAGTATTCAAGATGTGGGCGTACCATGGATTTATATAAGGGCAATAAGATATTCTGCGTCTTATTCTCTACCCCTTTTTTAATGATTCCTAACGTCTTGTTTGCTTTTTTGACTGCCGCTGCACACTGCGTGGACGTCTTCAGAGAACTATCCACGATGACTCCAAGATCTCTTTCCTGATTGATTGTAGCTAAATTAGCCCCCATCATATTGTATGCATAGTTGGGGTTATTTTTTCCAATGTGCATTACTTTACATTTATCCACATTAAATTTCGTTTGCCATTTTGTTGCCCAATCGCTTAGTTTTGTGAGATCTTTTTGAAGTTCTTCACAGTCTGCTTTGGTCTTAACTATCTTGAGCAGTTTACTATCATCTGCAAACTTTGCCACCTCACTGTTTACCCCTTTCTCCAGATCATTTATGAATAAGTTGAATAGGATTGGTCCTAGGACTGACCCTTGGGGAACACCACTAGTTACCCCTCTCCATTCTGAAAATTTACCATTTATTCCTACCCTTTGTTCCCTGTCTTTTAACCAGTTCTCAATCCATGAAAGAATCTTCCCTCTTATCCCATGACAACTTAATTTACGTAAGAGCCTTTGGTGAGGGACCTTGTCAAAGGCTTTCTGGAAATTTAAGTACACTATGTCCACTGGATCCCCCTTGTCCACATGTTTGTTGACCTCTTCAAAGAACTCTAATAGATTGGTAAGACATGATTCCCTTTACAGAAATCATGTTGACTTTTGCCCAACAATTTATTTTCTTCTATGTGTCTGATAATTTTATTCTTTACCATTGTTTCAACTAATTTGCCCAGTACTGATGTTAGACTTACTGGTCTGTAATGGCCGGGATCACCTCTAGAGCCCTTTTTAAATATTGGCATTACATTAGCTATCTTCCAGTCATTCCAGTCAACCAGAAGCTGATTTAAAGGACAGGTTACAAACCATAGTTAATAGTTCCACAATTTCACATTTGAGTTCTTTCAGAACTCTTGGGTGAATGCCATCTGGTCCCAGTGACTTGTTACTGTTAAGTTTATCAATTAATTCCAAAACCACCTCTCATGACACTTCAATCTGTGACAATTCCTCAGATTTGTCACCTACAAAGGACCGCTCAGGTTTGGAAATCTCCCTAACATCCTCAGCCGTGAAGACTGAAGCAAAGAATTCATTTGGTTTCTCTGCAATGACTTTGTCGTCTTTAAGTGCTCCTTTTGTATCTCGATCGTCCAGGGGCCCCACTGGTTGATTAGCAGGCTTCCTGCTTCTTATGTACTTAAAAAACATTTTGTTATTACCTTTTGAGTTTTTGGCTAGCGGTTCTTCAAACTCCTTTTTGGCTTTTCTTATTACATTTTTACACTTAATTTGGCAGTGTTTATGCTCCTTTCTATTTACCTCACTAGGATTTGACTTCCACTTTTTAAAAGATGCCTTTTTATCTCTCACTGCTTCTTTTACATGGTTGTTAAGCCACTGTGGCTCTTTTTTAGTTCTTTTACTGTGTTTTTTAAATTTGGGGTATACATTTAAGTTGGGCCTCTATTATGGTGCCTTTGAAAAGTGTCCATGCAGCTTGCAGGGATTTCACTCTAGTCACGGTACCTTTTAATTTCTGTTTAACTAACCTCATCATTTTTGCATAGTTCCCCTTTCTGAAATTAAATGCCACAGTGTTGGGCTGTTGAGGTGTTCTTCCCACCACAGGAATGTTAAATGTTATTATATTATGGTCACTATTTCCAAGTGTTCCTGTTATAGTTACCTCTTGGACCAGATCCTGTGCTCCACTCAGGACTAAATTGAGAATTGTCTCTTCCCTTGTGGGTTCCTAAAACTCACAACTCAACAACCTGAGATGGTATCACTTCCTTTATTCCCCAAACCTGAAAAAACCGAAACAACATCAATTCTAGTTCATCCCCTAAAGACAATTTGCACCTCCCTGCATTTCCTTCCATTCCAACTTCCAGCTTCCTTTGTTTTTGTTTTATATTATGGAACTTCACTGTAGCTAGTTATATTGTGGTGCGGTTTTGTATATCAAAATGTCAAGGGGACCAACTGTTCTGCATTCACATATTGTAGTTTTAAAAGGAAATGAAATGTGTAGCTGAGGATAAATAAAATGATTCTACCACCCATACACTGTGTAGTATCTCCTCACATAGTCCTAGGTAAAGGCGGCAGAATTTGGATTACAGTGATCTGAGTATTTCTTATTCTTAAAGAGGCAGAGAATTGAAATGAGTGGAGCTCACTGATGTACACGGCATTTTGAAGATAGAGGATAAAAGCTGATTTCCCGTAGCTTGGAAAAGTACTGTTCTGTAGCTTGGAAAAATACTTAGCTGAGTGTTTGGAGGGGAAAATACAACTGGGTTATAACTACTAACTCAGGGTGAAGTTCTGCTGCTTTTACACATGCTGAATACTACCTTATTCCAGGACTTGTCCCAGTGGAGTCAGTGGACCACTAACAGAATTAAGGTGCTGCTAAATATGAGTAAGGATGTCAGAATCTGACCCTTAACTGGAGAGATACCATAATATGAATCCTGGTTTCCTTCATAACTAAAGTGCATTATGCTTTCATTTAAAATAATTTCTCAAAGGCCCTCATGTATTGCATATAAGCCTACAATTAATTGTTATGAAAAAACTCTTGTGTTCTTTGCTTTGATTCAAAGGATTCAAAATAGAAATCTTTCTGAAGTGATTTTATGTGACCGTCAGCTGCTGAACTTTAATGATGAAAGCATAAGACTGATGTAATTTGGTGTAATAAAGGGGCAGATTCTGTAATTCTGGAGTAGCTCTACTGGATTCACTGGATACATTGTGAACTTACACTAGGGTAAGTGAGATCAGAATCTGGCCTACTGTCTAGTGATCAGAGTAGAGGCCTTGGAGCCAGAACCCTTGGGTTCTAATCCCAGTTTTGCCACTGGTTCATGGTGTGATCTGTGACACGTCATTTAACCCCTCTACCTGAGTTTATACACAGGTAAAAAGGTATAGGGATACCTTGAATATCTGAAAAGGTGTTGAAAGGCTTCTTTGTAAAATGTTTTGAGATTCTCTAGGATAGTGTCTATAGATAAAGTGCAAAGATCCACTACCCTTTCTTTTTTAAATCAACTGTTACATTAATATAAATTTTATTGTCTATGATCTCCCCTCTCCCGATGTCCCCCAGTATCTTAATGGTTTTTATTTTTTGAGTACTGTGTCAAAATCTTGTCACTGAAACATCCTGAATTTGATTTGGTGGATAGATTTGATTAGAAATCTGACAATTCTGCCTTAATAGGTTTGACTGAATAGGGCTGATGTTGGAATATTGTTCTGTTAAAAAAGGATACCTGAAACAGTTTTAAAGAGTTAGGCTCAAATTGTACTCTTAGTTATTCTAGTGTAAATCAGATTAATGCCAGTGAAGTAAATTGATTTAATCTGGATTTAAGCCAATGTAACTAAGAGCAGCGCTTCCCCCTTAGTGAGTCCAGCTCATCACCCTCCCTGTTTTATTGATGGTTAGGTAAAAGAGAAAGACAAGAATGGCACACTAACTCAGGTAAATTAATATGGAGATACTTACTTAAGCAGTAGACATAATGGCAATTATTGCAGAGATGTCCATGGATGAAAATAGCTTCCTCGTACTACTTTTCTTTGAGAAGTAAAATTTAGAACAAGCAGAAAGCAGAACAAAAGTTCTGAACCACTTCCCCAACTAAACTTCAGATAACTTTATGTGCAGATCATAAATTCGTTACTTGGACCAATAGCTTGATAAACAGGACTTGTGGATTTCATGAGTGAAAACCTCATCACACTGTTCTCAATGACAAAGCAGCCATTGAATTCAAGGGAGCCAGGATTTCACCCTTGTCTTTAAAGTAATATTTAATTCTGGCATAGTTCACACAGAACCAGTAGAAATAGTTTCTCTGCAGGATCATAATTTGTTTTTTTGTTCTTTGTTATGTGATGGCTTTTTTGGTGTGGTGGATTACTTGTTTGGATTTTTTTTTCAGGTTTTAGTAGGCTATATAAAAATATAGTTAAGGGCAAAACACTGAGAATTATCCAAATTGAGCAGGAATGATTATGAGCAGATTACCTTAATCTTCCTCAGGTTTTCTACCCTGTTTAGTTTCTGTAAGGAACCTATATTAATGGATTGAAGAGTTACAATGAGATCAAGAGGGTACTACCCCATTCTAAGACTGGTGCCCTGGCTTCTCACTAATTTCAGGATCCAGTTAAAAATGAACTTTTTAAAAACCATCTATGGACTTGTTCCATCCTGTCTTAGACATTGGACCAGATCTTCAGCTGTGCCCCCTAATGCCCTTGGCACAGCCCCAAGAATCTGCAGTACACTGGGTAGGAGGCAGGATCAGGTGTCAGAGCTGGTTATGCTGGTTTGATTTCACCCAGGACTTCCCTATGCAAGAGCACTCACTAGTTGGCTTTCTAACTCAGCTGTTAGCACCTTCAGAACAGTGCAAACAGGGCCAGAGCAGAGGCTAATCTGGCCTATTGTTTCTCTCAACTCCATCCCTCTAGTGTCCTTTTCCTTTGTGTCCTTGCCTTTGCTGGTATGAGAAACTTGTCCTCTGAAATTCCTTCAGCTATCTTTCTGTCCCAGCATATCTCCTCTTTTTTAAATTTCTGAAAATTTCTCTTAAACCTCCCAATTTATCTTTCCTCCGATCAGTGTTTAAAAATGCAAATACAATCTCAAAATTTAGAAAAAAATCATTTGAATCTGGATTCAACTCTTGTCCCGACTTTGGACTCGTCAGTGATGGGAAGAAGAATGCCGTTTTAGTTCAGGCACTAGACTAGGACTCAGGATATAAAGGTGTCGATTCAGTCTTCACACAGACTTCCTGTGTGACCTTTGGTAAATCATGTAATCTACCCTGTTCCTTAGTTTCCCCATCTGTAGAATAATACTTCAGAACATTGTGAAGTAGGGAATATAAAATCCATTAATGATTGAGGTGCTAATTTGAAATGGGAGAATAACTGTGGTGGTTTGACACTTGTGAAAAATTGGGGGGAAAAAAAAAAAAGGTCAGGTTGAACTAACTCTGAAACGTCTCAGACCCAAAATGTTTTGTTTCCAGCCATTTCTAAAAGGCCAAATACTTGAATTGATGATGGTGGTTGGGGGGGCATGAGAGACTCTATAGCTCAGTGCTAGTGCACTCTTGGGACAGGGGAGACCCAGGTTTGAGTCCCACCTCCAATGAATACTTCAATATTTATACAAAGTGGAACAGCTTCAAGAGATGGAGAGCCATACCTCAAACTATACTATAGACTGCTAGGTAGGGGACTCGTCTAGAAGATGGGAGATCTGGGTTCAAATCCTTCTTTCTTCCAGAACTGGGATTCAAACTTGGGTCTTTCTCATCAGAGGTGAGTGCCCTAATCACCAGTCTAAAGGTTATAAGGTCCTCAGACCTTGTGAATGGTGCTTAGGGCCCCTTTGGGACACTTATAATTAATCATTGTGTGTTGTTTTGGGTACTCTTTGTTCGAAAAATGCCATACAAAATAAGGTTGTATTGTACTCTACTCTGCTTTCTACCAGTACTTAATTTTCTCTACATATTTCACCTCTTAAGAGAGAACACTGTTCAACACCATCCTTTCTGGTTAATTTCCATGTTTTGAGGGCAAACCATCCATCTCAGTTTGAATTACAGATGTACCTTGGCATTTAATATGAGATAGTGACCTGGTTTTTGACCCCGATAAGAACAGCTGTTCTTTATTATGTGGAGAGGATCAATTCAAAATGCTATTCAATCATTCATTTGCAGCTTTAGAGGCATTTTATTTACTTTGTCAATACACTTGCTGATAATTAATCCATCTGCTAGATTCCCTAAAAACACCACCAAAGGGTTTCCTTTCCAGATCAGATAACTTCCATTGTTTGCATGATTTATGGCTAATATTAGTTCCACTTCAGTCCCAGAGTGGAAGGATTATATCTGTAATCTAATAAACTGCCTTCTTTATACACTTACTGCACCTCATCTATTTTACTAGCAGCTTTTATGTTGCTCTCAACTAGAGTACTTGCATGTCAATATGATATACTAACTCCACAAGCTTTGTCAGTGTTCTGTACATCTAGTCCTTTCTAATTTAGTTAATTGGGTATCTTCCAGTTGATCAATATTCTCAGAACAGCTTCTTTTGTTTAAGTGGGTTGCACAATGTCAAGCTGATGAAAAATGTTACTTTGAAACTGGGTTCTTATATAGTTTTGTTTTTATTTAATTATATACTGTATTAAAAGAATGTTAAGGTTGCAAAGTCAAACACTCCAAAGTTAGTAAATGCCTGAAATAAAGTTGCCCATGCAGTCTTTATTTGTCCCCCTTGTGCATATGCATTATGGTACAGTCTTTAGTTATATGATCACATGCAGTTGGATATAATTTCCTAAGTTTTAAAATACTTACTGCCACATTTTTAAGGGTGCTTGCACCTTTTACCCCCACCCCCAATTGTCCGCTCCAGGAATTCCCCTGTGGTTTCAGGCCTCTAACTTTCACCTATATCTGGGTAGGGACTCATTTCCCACTCCCTTTTAAATGGGGGTTTTAGGCTGCAGTCCCCTGTAGTTCACTGTAATATTCCTAGCAAGGCAGTCTGGCTGAAAGACTGACACCAGTGCTTTGCTTTCTCTCTCCAAGGGCTATGAACAGTGTATGGCAGCAGTTAAGGATCTGATCACAAGGATGCAGTTCCAAGACTGGAACCTAAATGGAAGAACCCGTGCTGTTGAGAGCTAGAGTGGTCCTTTAATTTCCACTTTGTTCATCTCCATTCCCTTAAGTTTTCCAAAAAGCAGGAATTTTCAGTTTTGTTCTGTTAGTTAGAGTAAGACACTGTGGGTCTTCTAGGAAAGATAGTTTTCTCCTTTTACTGAGATATTAAAATGCATTAGAAATAGAGAAGCTAGTTGTGCTAGTGGGTGATGGGAGTTGTAATTTCTATCCTTCCCAAACGTGGTGTTAGGTGAATGGGAGAGGGTATGGGTTTTTTTGTTTTTTTTTTTTACTGTCTCAAGCCATTTTGCAAGCATCCTATGAGCAGGGCACAATAAAATTTCTGACTGTGGTTCACAGACAGCATGGGAGTCTGATAAAGGGGAATTTCTTCTGAACGACGTAGTCTTGTTCTGTTTGTGTAAGCCTACGCTGAGAAAAGACCCATAGCACAGCCATGGTTGGCCTGGGTCAACTGACTTGGGCTCATGGGGCTTGGAATCACAGGATTATGAAATCGCAGTATAAACATTTTGGTTCAGGCTATAGCCTGGGCTAGGGGATCCTTCACCCCTGCGGGATCTCAGAGCCCAGGCTCCAGCCCGAGCCTGAACATCTACACTGCAGTTTTATAGCCCTGCAGCTGAGTCCTGCAAACATGAGTCAGTTAACCTGGACCACCTGTCGGTCTTCTATTGCAGTGTAGACATACCCTCTTTCTCTGAAACAGAAACTTTCAGAAAATCGAGGTTCTGGTTCTCCCTAATAAAAACAACGAGCAAACTTTTCAAAGTCAACAGGGTCCTCTAGCTGCTAAGATCCAAGGTTACAAGGCTTTTGCACTGGGCCTCAGCTAAGGGGCTTCAGTTTAGACTCAACACTGAAGTCTTGGTGGACCACTGGTTAAGATATCTAAACCTTACTTATCTCATACCTCCATTACCTGAAACAGAGTTCTCCAGTGCTGAAGATGTGGGGACATGTCCCAGTTTTGAAAAGTGGGGACTCACATAATCAAAATGATACCCTATAATATCAGGAAAATAATCACATATAAATGCCATAAATTTATGAAGTTGCTAAACAGCTAGTTTTAGGCAGATGAAAGGCAGCTAATAATTTTTTTGTTTGTTCTCAAATTTTGACAGAGACAAAAGAGAACATCAACTAATCTGAGTAACACACCAACTGCTAAAATAGAAGGTACAGATAAATTTGCTTTAGCTGAACATTGTATCTAAAGTATAATGGGAAAATTAGTATATCTATGGTTGATATATTTCCCATTGTAGTTCAATAGCAATCTTTCAAGGCAATTATTATTGGAACCTGAGGCGCGCACGAGGGGATATGCCTTAGATTTCATAGGAATTACACTGGATTTACACCAGTGTATCTGGGAGCAGAATTTTACCCTGGGCATCAGAGGGACAGTGAATGTGCAGGAAGGAAAAAATAAACTGCCAAGTGATGTGAAGAAATGAGAGCAATGGGGGCTATTCTACAGATAGAGAATTTGTACTATTAAACGTAAGATCCTGCAGATCTTCCACTGATTTCAGTGGTGTAGGATTTGAATTAAAGTTCTACATTTAGGGAACAGATGCGCACTGTGCAGATATATACAAGCAGTCAGACCCATTGTGTTTATCTCCTTCCTAATATACTAATGTTACTTTTCATGTAATCAAACATTTAGCTGCTCGAGAAAGGAGGCTCCTTTTCTATTTTGCTGAACTTCAGTGCTGGGTCCTAGCTCATTGCCAGCACTGCCTATCCTCCAAGCCCCAGGGTCATAATCACAACCCCATTAATCTAACCCTCTCCCTCTCCTCAATTACCCCAAATCTTTGATTTAACTGAAACTTGATCATGCCCATGTAAAGGATGTGTTGATCTTGCATTTATCGGTAATTTTGTTTTCAGAAGGTTTCAAGTGTGTCTTAAACCTTCAGTGAATGGGGGTGCACACTTTTGATTTTGGATTAGTCTTGTATCACTAGTTTGTCACTGTGCATAAAAATGCAACCTTCACCAAGGTTCAAACACTAAGCAGAACCGGTACCAATGTTTACATTCCCTGTTGTTTGCTTTGTGGTCTCCTGTAATGGCGATAGGCTGGTCGTTGACAAATTAACTGAAAATATGCTGGATGCAATAGCCAAAGTTTTCAATAACAACCTAATTAAAACTGACTTATCATTGAGATCAATATTGGGAGGGGGTGTTAATCAATCATAACTTAGAAAAATGTGGCAAAGGATATCAGGTAGCTATTGATGTGAGTGGTGATCATTTGAGATGCAGGTATTCACAAATCATCTGAGCTTACAACTGAAATGAACCCAGTGTTCAACAGATACAATTCTTATTTATTACACTAACTACTTTTTATATGTAATGCCATAATAGCAATGATTTGACATGAGCTATTAGCAGATTACACTGGTCTACAATTTTTGAGAAGTCGTCTGCTTCAGAGATAAAATGTGCTATTTATTATGTATTTTGATGTGCTGAATTCAAATATGACAATTAAAACAACTGATTGGCTACTGTTTCTAAGATATTTAAGTTTTTACATTTTATGTCTATGTATATTGTGTAGATAGTAGAGTTTTAATCATAAATTGTAAACCTAGGTCTTTTCATGTGTTTATGGTTGCTTTACATGATAATATTTCACCTGTCCTGTTTATGTAACACTTTAAAAATCAGCAAAAGGGTTATATAAATAAAATTTATTATGAAACAAAAGGCAAAAACCTATTCTGTACATAGTTTAGTCCTATTCGGTGTCTACTCGGCGCTTCTTGGCTTGTCTCTTGTATTCATTAAATGGAGCATCTCTTGTCACTGTCCAGCAATAGTCTGCAAGCATTGATGGGCTCCATTTGCCCTGATAGCGTTTCTCCGTTGTTGCAATGTCCTGGTGAAATCGCTCGCCGTGCTCGTCGCTCACTGCTCCGCAGTTCGGTGGAAAAAAATCTAGATGAGAGTGCAAAAAATGTATCTTTAGTGACATGTTGCAGCCAAGGCTTTTGTATGCCTTGAGGAGGTTTTCCACCAACAACCTGTAGTTGTCTGCCTTGTTGTTTCCGAGAAAATTTATTGCCACTAACTGGAAGGCTTTCCATGCCGTCTTTTCCTTGCCATACAGTGCATGGTCAAATGCATCATCTCGAAGAAGTTCACAAATCTGAGGACCAACAAAGACACCTTCCTTTCTCTTAGCTTCACTTAACCTTGGAAATTTTCCACGGAGGTACTTGAAAGCTGCTTGTGTTTTGTCAATGGCCTTGACAAAGTTCTTCATCAGACCCAGCTTGATGTGTAAGGGTGGTAACAAAATCTTCCTTGATTCAACAAGTGGTGGATGCTGAACACTTTTCCTCCCAGGCTCCAATGTCGGAGTGGCCAATCTTTCTTGATGTAGTGGGAATCTCTTGCACGACTATCCCATTCGCAGAGAAAACAGCAGTACTTTGTGTATCCAGTCTGCAGACCAAGCAAGAGAGCAACAACCTTCAAATCGCCACAAAGCTGCCACTGATGTTGGTCATAGTTTATGCACCTCAAAAGTTGTTTCATGTTGTCATATGTTTCCTTCATATGGACTGCATGACCAACTGGAATTGATGGCAAAACATTGCCATTATGCAGTAAAACAGCTTCAAGACTCGTCTTCGATGAATCAATGAACAGTCTCCACTCATCTGGATCGTGAACGATGTTGAGGGCTGGCTACAAGATCACCTTCCATGAAGAAGAATGGGACAAGATCCTTTTGATGGTCACGGAACATGGAAACCCTAACATCACCTGCCAGGAGATTCCACGTCTGTAGTCTGGAGCCCAACAGCTCTGCCTTACTCTTGGGTAGTTCCAAATCCCTGACAAGGTCATTCAGTTCACCTTGTGTTATGAGGTGTGGTTCAGAGGAGGAGGATGGGAGAAAATGTGGGTCCTGTGACATTGATGGGTCAGGACCAGAAGTTTCATCCTCTTCCTCGTCTGACTCAAGTGAGAATGATTCTGGTGCATCAGGAACCGGCAGTCCTTCTCCGTGGGGTACTGGGCATATAGCTGATGGAATGTTTGGATAATGCACAGTCCACTTTTTCTTCTTTGACACACCTTTCCCAACTGGAGGCACCATGCTGAAGTAACAATTGCTGGTATGATCTGTTGGCTCTCTCCAAATCATTGGCACTGCAAAAGGCATAGATTTCCTTTTCCTGTTCAACCACTGGCGAAGATTTGTTGCACAAGTGTTGCAGCATATGTGTGGGGCCCACCTCTTGTCCTGATCTCCAATTTTGCAGCCAAAATAAAGGTGATAGGCTTTCTTAACCATAGTGGTTATACTGCGCTTTTGTGATGCAAAGGTCACTTCACCACAAACATAGCAGAAGTTATCTGCACTGTTCACACAAGTACGAGGCATCTCTGATCACTTTGGCTAAACAGAAATGTGTCCCTTTGCAAAATCAAACACTGACAGATAAGAGAGCACGACACTGTATGATTTCTAGAGCTGATATAGGGCAATTTGTTCAGCAGAGTGATGTAAGCTTCGTTATGATTGCATCATCCATAACTTCTAGAAATAACATGATGCAATTCATATCATGTATGATGCAATACCAGCTTCAGATTGCATCATTCATTGTTTTGCCTAAAAAGCAAGTACTGTCCAAACCCAGTCACAGATTTATTCATATATCCAGTCAAAGATGTATTTTAGTCATTTCTGGTTTAAATTGAGATCCCTTCCCTTTATAACTCATTTATCCTCCGCCATTCCCAAGTCAAGGGTCGTATATACTGACCCAATAGCATATCTTGAAAACTAGAGCCAATCAACAATTTTAAGCATCATTTTCATTCTCAGTGACCCAGAATTAGTAAAGTTTGACTACATTTATTTCAGAAGCATTTTGGCTGTAGAGCAGTGTTATGGAAAGTCTGTTGGATAAGAAGATGCAATGTTAGCTTCAAAAGAGGTATTACATTTTTAATCTCCCTTGGGAAACGTGTAAATTTGTTCATATGATGCTGAAAACACTAATCTTCTCACCTTTAACTGTAGTGAAAAGCTTAAGGAATTCATACGGAGAAAATATAGCTTAAAAAGCCATTTGTAGGTTATTAATGAACTCCTGTCATCTCTGAATTCTACAGTAGTATATGTGTTCAGATATGGGGAACACAGTAAAACAGGGGCAGGCAGTAAAAGAGGGGTAAACTATACTAAAGGTATTAATTGGCTTAATTCCCATAAAATAAATTAGCTGAAAAACTCTTAATGCTGGGGGGGAAAAAACCTACTATATATATTAGTATTTTTGTTGACCTTCTGTACTTCCATCAAATGTAGATGATGCTATATAAACCATTGTTGGACTTTACATGCCAAATCAAACCTTATCTAGAGAAAACAAAAATAATGAGAAAAAAATACAGTCTATCAAAAAATGTTCAAGAAACAGGGTGTGAAAAAGAATGTAACGTGGACACTGGGGTTGTAACATCTATTTTGAACCCAAAGGCTATAAAATAGGTTAATAAGTCTTGAGGCACATAATCTTGCTCTTGCCTCCTGAAACAAGATAACGTCTCTCAATGGCTCAAATCTGAGGGTGACACAAGGTCAGGTTTCTATCCTACTATGTCATGTGCCAGATCAGAATATATCACAAAATCTCTCCTTCCATTCAACAAGAAACCTCCAGGCACACTGCGTATGAGGTCATGCTGGCGGGGGCAGGGCAGCTCACTCTGCCAAAAGGCATCCTCTGTGCAGCATGTCTGGGCTCCTGCCATTCCGGTACCTTCAGATTTGGAACTACATTACTCCGTACAATTATGATTAGACATTTTAGTGTTTGTGCTCCCAGATTAGATTAAACTGATTTTTAAAGACATTTGATTTTTTCCCCATATTTTTCCCTCCCTGGTATCACTTAGACAGACATTTAAGACAGTTTGTGCGCGGGAGGGGTGACTAGGATTAGTGAGATGGATTTAAGAAAAGAAGAGAAGTGACTAAGGATGTGGACATTTACCTGGAATGAGTGTTTAGAATTGGAAATAGTGTCCTAAGAGAACTACTGATTTTGATGTTTCAAACTGGACAGGAGAAAGTATTAGAAAACATACTGTAGGGGAATAATCCTGAAATTGCAGAGGGATGATCTAGATGATCTAAAATATTTTTCCTGGCACTAATTTCTATGCTCCTAAGACTCTGTTTAAGGACAATGTTTCCACCACTCACACTGTTATTAATTTCCACTTGACTGCATACTTTTGTCCCAACTCACAAGAACTTTTCAGAAAAAAATCTAGACTCTCCAAGAAGAGACCTGTTTCTTTGATGATTTCACTGCACAAAAGGGAGAGAGAGTGTCAGAGGTAGCCATTAATATGTTATCTTGTATAACCAATACAAGATAACAACTTTATTTTCAAGTGTTTATATTTACCTAAAACAGCTAATAGACTTATGTGTAACTTCATCTAAAAATTTAGCTTCAAAAGTATACTGTAGCTCAGTGGTTCCCAAACTTGTTCCGCCACTTGTACAGGGAAAGCCCCTGGTGGGCCGGGCCAGTTTGTGTACATGCCGTGTCCGCAGGTTTGGCCGATTGCGGCTCCCACTGGCCGCGGTTCGCTGCTCCAGGCCAATGGGAGCTGCTGGAAGCGGCGCAGGTCGAGGGACATACTGGCCGCCGCTTCCAGCAGCTCCCATTGGCCTGGAGCAGCGAACCAAAGCCACTGGGAGCTGCGATCGGCCGAACCTGCGGACGCGGCAGGTACACAAACTGGCCTGGCCCGCCCAGGGGCTTTCCCTGCACAAGCGGCAGAAAAAGTTTGGGAACCACTGCTGTAGCTCTTCAAAGTAGCCACAAAGCACACATTCTCTTGACAAAAGCTTCATGTGGTTGCCATCAGGAATTATTGCTTTTAGCAAGAAACTATTTCTAGTGAGTCATAGCAATGTCAGAACTGTAACAAAATTTACAATAAAAATGCTGATGCGAACACTCTCGTTGCCAATCATTTTAAGGCACCGTTAACACAGTGCACTGTAACCGGCACCCTATTTACTATATGAGTGAGTACACTCTGCACAGCATCTCTTCGACTCAGATCCTCAGTGAGGTATAATCATGTTTTCCAAATAAAGCAGTAAACTGTAAATAAAGATAATATAAACACCATAGAAGATGATTTAGCCATCTAGAATATTTGGTTGATTCTAAATTTTTGTTTGGAAGAGTAGGATAGATTCAGAACTGGGCCGTGCCAGTTTTCACCCAACATTTTCTGAGATAGAGCAAAGGACTATGAATCTGATTGAAAGACCACTGAAGTCAAGACACTATTTGACTCATCATTGACTATTGTATAAATCAAATTTGAAATTTCTTGAACAAACTATAATTACAATGAGGAGTCCGTTTTTTTTTTTTTTTACCTACGAAAGCTTATGCCCAAATAAATCTGTTAGTCTTTAAGGTGCCACCGGACTCCTCGTTCTTGTGGATACAGACTAACACGGCTACCCCCGATACTAAGCTACACTTGTGGCTCTATGAAAAATAAAAAACGTATACAGTGCAATTAGCCATAATAATCAGGTTTATCAGGGGAAATAAGCAACAGTCACAATGAAGTCACTTTTGTGATTTAGAATAAAATTAGCAACATTTTAAAGTATAGTGTTTAGGTTTTGAACAACAATATATATTTCTTTTAAACCAGCTCTTTTTCTCCTATAAAATATAGACAGTTTTATTCTACTGTGCCACTTGTTAATAAATATTACCAGATTATTTTGCTAAGCAGATCTTTTCCCCTTTTCAGGGAGGGGATTACAGAAAAACAGAAGTCTGCTTATAACCTTATTAAACTAAGACATTTAGGGAGGCAGTGGAAAATGGTCCAGTGTAACGCTCTGTCATTGACTTGCTGAGGGGAAATCACATATATCTGTACCTCATTTACCAACCTATAAAAATGGGGATAGGATCAGTATTTGACTCTGTACTTCACAAGGTTGTTGTGTAAAAATTAATTAGCACTTGTAATAGTGACTTATCCGGTCCAGCTGCAAATCTATCTGTTGCCTCAGTTTCCCCTCATCTTGTGCCAGTTGCTTCAGCGTTCAGCACTTGAGGTTGCTGAGGTGATGTAGCCCTCTGGTGGTCCATACTTTACCAGTTATCAGAGACCAGACAAAAATTGCCATCTTCTGCCCAATCTTAAATTGAGCCTACAATATAGCAAAACATAATATGCCCTGCAAGTTGTTAGCATGTGTGGGGGACAACTTCAGAAAGTTGAGGAAACAACTAGAGGGTCATCCATTTTGGATCTGGTTTTGACCAACAGGGATGAATTAGTTGCAAACACAAAGGTGGTTGGGAACTTGGGAGGAAGTGAGCATGATCTGATAGAATTCAAAATCCTAAGAAAAGGAGGACATGAGAACAGCAAAACAAGGACACTGGACTTCAACAAGGCAGATTTCAATCAACTCAGAGAACTAGTAGGCAAGGTCCCATGGAGAGGCCAATTAGGAAGAAAACGAGTGAAAGGGGCTGGCAGTCCCTAAAACAGGGGTTCTCAAACTGGGGGTCGGGACCCCTCAGGGGGTCACGAGGTTATTACATGGGGGGTTGTGAGCTCTCAGCCTCCACCCCAAACCCCACTTTGCCTCCAGCATTTATAATGGTATTAAATATGTAAAGAAGTGTTTTTAATTTAAAAGGGGGGTCGCACACAGAGGCTTGCTATGTGAAAGGGGTCACCAGTACAAAAGTTTGAGAACCACTGCCCTAAAAGATGTAATACTAGAGGCTCAACATCAAACTATTCTGATGCAGAGGAAAGATAAGAAGAGCCAAAGATAAGAAGGAACACAAGGAGCATTTTAGCTATCTAAAAACCAAAAGGGATGCATACAAGAAATGGAAGGAAGGGCATGTTAAGGAAGTATATATGGGAATAGCATGAGCATGTAGGGACAAAATCAGGAAAGCCAAGGCAAGGAATGAGTTACAGCTGGCAAGAAATGTTAGAAACAACAAGAAGGGGTTCTATAAATATGTCAGACAAAAAAGAAAGACCAGCGATGGTGTGGGTCTGCTGCTCAATGGAGAAGGTGAGCTGGTAACAGAAGATGATTAGAAGACAGAGCTGCTCAATGCCTATGTTGCTTCAGTCTTCACACAAAAAATAACATGACTGGATGACTACTGAAGTTATCATAGACAATAAAGGGGAAGGGATGCAGCTAAGGATAAGTAAAGAACACATCAGAGATCTTCTGACTAATTTAAATGAATTCGGGTCAGCAGGTCAGATACTATTCACCACAGGGTGCTGTAGGAGTTAGCTAAAGAAATCTCAGAGCCACAGGCAATAACATTTGCAAACTCACGGAAGACTGGAGAAGGGCTAACAGCACCCATCTTTGAAAAGGGGGAAAAGCAGGAACTATAGACCAGTCAGCCTGACCTCCATATCTGAGAAGCTATTAGAGCAATGTTTAAAACATTCCATTTGTAAATCCCTGGAGGATGAAGGGATGATCACTAGTAGCCACATTGTTTTACTAAGAACAAATCATGCCAAACCAGCTTGACTTCCTTCTTTGACAAGGTAACTGGTTTGGTCAATAGGGGAAAATGAGGATTTTACCAAAGCTTTTGACACAGTCCCACATGACATTCTGATAAGTAAGCTGTAGAAATGTGGGCTTGGTGGAACTACCATTAAATGGATACATAACTGGCTAAACAACCTCAAACAATTGTTTTAACTATTAATGGAATGATGTCAAATTGGAAGGAAGTCTCACATGGGGTTCCACAGGTATCTGTTCTGTATCTCGTATTATTAAACATCTTTATTAATGAGCTGGATGTAGGAATAAAGAGTATACTGATCAAACTTGCAGCTGACACAAAGCTGGGGGGTTGCAAACACTTTGGAGGATAGAGCTAAAATTCAAAGGGACCTTGATAAATTGGAGAATTAGGCTATTGATAACAAAATGAAATTCAACAAAGACAAATGTAAGACACTACACTTAGGGAAGAAAAACCAATTGCAAAAAAACAGAATGGGAAAGAACTGTCTTGGCACTGCTGAGGAGGATCTGGGAGGTGTAGTGGATCACAACCTCAACATGAGTCAACAATGTGATGCTGTGGCAAAAAAAGCAAATGCAATCTTGGGTTGCATTAACAGAAGAATAGCATGCAAGTCATGGCGGGTGATAGTACCACTTTACTCAATGCTGTTTAGGCTTTAGCTGGAATACTGTGCCCCATTTTGGTCACTGCTGTATACAAAGGATGTAGAGAAACTGGAAAGGATCCAGAGGCAAGTGACAAAGATGATCAAAGGGATGGAATGCAAGCCATATGAGCAAAGGCTGAAGGAACTGGGTATATTTAGTTTGGAAAAGAGGAGGTTAAGGGGGGGATGTAGTAGCAGTCTTCAAATACTTGAAAGGCTGCCATAAAAAAGATGGAGAAAAATTATTCACTCTTGCCACACAGGGTGGGACAATGGGTTGAAATTGCAGCACAGCAGATTCAGATTAAATCTCCGGGAAACTTTCCTAACTGTAAGAGCAGAGGACAATGGAACAGACTGCCAAGAGAAGTCATGGAGGCTTCTTCACTGGCGGTTTTCAAAAAGAGGCTGAGAACCCCACGTGAAAAAAAAATCTGGTGTAAAATGGAAAGATAGTTGCAACCTTAACTTTGGTGAGATGATAAAATCTAAGTGACACAGATCATATTCCCCAAAAATGGTGATGGACATATATCAGTATTATCTTTTAACTAAGTTAGATGTATTGGCAACCCTGCCATGAAGCCACTTTATTTTGAGATAATAGTGAAATTAATGCCATCAAGCATCAGTGAAGCTATTTAATTACCACCATGTGCCATGTAAATAAGCTTTTGGACTGAGTTAAAAGGACACAATGGGTGGAAGATATAAATAGAAAAAGAGAATGTCATTTTGCCTCTGTCAGGGGTTTTAAATGAACTTTCTAAAACATGGCAGAATGGGCAAAATTAAAAATGAAGGTTGATTAATCAGAAGGCTTTCTTCTTTTACAGCTTTATATTAATCTTACCTGTAGTCCAAGACCAGGGGATTATCAGACTTTAAGAAAAAAATCAGAAGAAAAGCAAGGTGGGGGGAGAGAGTTGTTCTTCTAAGCCAAAGCAGGCATGTGAGCTTAAAAAACCTGTCTGAGCATGTTAGGGTCATTTCAGTTTAACACGTTATTACTTCTCTAGAGCTTGAAAAACCTATCTATATAAAACTAAATAAAATCTATGAAAACAGGATTAAGTTATACCGTCAGCTTTGAGTTGATCTCTGAAAATGCTCCTTTTTTGCCCCAACTGCACTATTGGCACCAAAACCATAACGTGGCAGTACGCTGGCTATGAACTATGACAGTTGACATATCTTTGCTCTGAGAGTTGTGGATTTACCCCCGTACCCTCAAAGGGATTAGGATTCAAACGAAGGTGGGTGTGATCAGAAATAAGCCTACTTCAGTTTATGATATTGTCAGAAAAAGGTCAGATATTTGGTGTATACATAAGGGCAAGTTAAAGTTGACCTCAGCAGAAATAACTTTTGCTGCTCACCATACACATGTGTAATATATATACTCCTGACGATCTATGATTCCAAAAGAACCTCAATATTCAATCTCAGATTAAATGTGCTCTTAGAAGTAGAGAGGTCTGTGTGTGTTTATCTTAGAAATCAAGGATTTTGTGCTGTTTACTTTTGTTAAAAAATAACCACGTTCTAACATTAAGAGGCACATTTGCATGTGAGTGAGTATATGGATGTGACAGTAAAATTTAAATACATTTAACTGAGAAGTCTGAGATCTGCAGAGTTAAAAACTGGATGGTACCCAAAACTCTGCAGAGGAACTGCTCCTGCAGAGACAGGTATATAGGACTGAAGACATGGAGGAAAAGCTCTCTCACACCCATGTTCCTGAACTGGTGCTGCTGTGAGGCTGAAACAGCCAGCACTATAATACTTTAAATGGTTTAAAGCTATTAGTTTAATTTTAATAAATAGTTTTAGAGAGTTTTCATTGCAAAATATGGACTTTGCCACTGAGGGAATTACAGAGACTCAGATATTGGTTAGATTGAGAGGGTGGGGGAGACGCAGTGCTCTCTGCAAAATGGCATTCTCTGTACAACATGTTTTGCAAAATGGTGTCCTCCTTGTGGTGCACTCTGCAACAAAGCCCAAGCAGAAAAACCCGTGGACCGCAATTTGGTAAAAGAATACCACCAGTTTTTAAAAAGGTAAGCCCCAAAGTACTGGAATGGTGTTCCAGCATGTTCCAGCTCAATTATACCACTTATTGTATGGCTGTTGCATGGACAGACTCACTACTGGACAAAGTTAAGGTTGCTTGGGTGCCTTAAGTGTGCATTCTTTATCTTAACATGTTTGAATTTGGTTTAAGTATAACCTTAACTCTGAGTTCTCTAGATTTATATTGCTTCATTTTGGGATAAATAAAATATTTCTGTAATGCTTTTTATCCTTAAGTTATTATATGTATTTTCAACTTTAACTCAGTCTTAATGTAGTCTTCTATTTGGGAAGCTCCTTGTTAGATTAGATTTTAGACCAATCCCAAGGTACCACAATGGATACCTCCCCACTACTCAATGAATTTCTATTTATTATTCACTATCTTTATCTTGTCAGACCTGCAGTAAGGCAAATGTAATAGACTTTCATATAGCAATCTAGTGCTACTAAGTAGACCAAGAGGCCCAACGGAGTCATTCAGTTGTGATTCACTTGAGGCTTCTGCCTTTGATTATCCTAGAACTGACCTATGAGAAGAATTGGTAGAGCCTCATTCCAAGACTTTGGAGTTGAGCAAATAATGGATTTTTCAGTTAGGGAACTCAACAGAAAAATCTGGAAAAAGAAATCCAGTTTGAGTCAAACAATTGTTTTTCAAATTTATTCATAGGACTGAAAAACTCAAATTCCATTTTAGTCAACTCAGAATGAAACTCTTAGTTTTTTATTCATTTTGAGCTGATCAAAACATTTTCTTTGAATCAGAACAATTTTTTCCAGTGTTTCTTATTTTGATTTGGTTGTTTTAGGTGTTTTTCCACCTTTTTTGTTTTGGCCAAATTTGAAATTGAAACCATGCTGATGACACTCTTTAAAAAAATAATGCATTAATTAAATTTGTGACTGAACTCCTTGGGGGAGAATTGTATGTCTCCGGCTATGTTTTATCCACATTCTGCCATATATTTCATGTTATAGCAGTCTCAGATAATGACTCAGCATATGTTGTTCTAAGAACACTTTCGCTGCAGATTTAACAAAATGCAAAGAAGTACCAAGGTGAGATTTCTAAAGATAGCTACAGCACTCGACCCAAGCTTTAAGAATCTGAAATGCCTTCCAAAATTTGAGAGGGACGAGATGTGGAGCATGCTTTCAGAAATCTTAAAAGAGCAATACTCCAATGGGGAAACTACAGAACCCGAACCACCAAAAAAGAAAATCAACCTTCTGCTGGTGGCATCTGACTCAGAGGATGAAAATGAACATGCATCGGTCTGCACTGCTTTGGATTGTTATCAAGCAGAACCCGTCATCAGCAGGGATGCATGTCCTCTGGAATGGAGGCTGAAGCATGAAGGGACATCTGAATCTTTAGCACATCTGGCATGTAAATATCTTGCGACGCCAGTTACAACAGTGCCATGCGAATGCCTGTTCTCACTTTCAGGTGACATCGTGAACAAGAAGCAGGCAGCATTATCTCCTGCAAATGTAAACAAACTTTTTATCTGAGTGACTGGCTGAACAAGAAATGGGATTGAGTGGACTTCTAGGCTCTAAAGTTTTACATTGTTTTATTTTTGAATGCAGCTATTTTTTGTACATAATTCTACATTTGTAAGATCAACTTTCATGATAAAGAGATTGCACTACAGTACTTGTATTAGGTGAATTGAAAAATACTATTTATTTTGTTTTTTACAGTGCAAATATTTGTAATCGGAAATAAATATCAAGTGAGCACTGTATACTTTGTTGTAATTGAAATCAATATATTTGAAAATGTAGAAAACACCCAAAATATTTAAATAAATGGTATTCTATTATTGTTTAACAGTGCGATTAATCGAGGTTAATTTTTTAATCACGGGATTAATTGGAATTAGTTTTTTTAATCACTAAACAGCCCTAAAAAATACCTTTGCAACGACCATACTGTAATGATATAAATTGGCCCTGACTTTGAAGAACAAATCTACACTGAAATTTTATCTACAGATGATTGAAACTTTACCTATAACACAACCAGGGCAATGACAGAGGGATGTTTTTGGTGTACAAACATAGTGCAATCTTGCCCTCTCAGAGAACATCTGGCATTTTCATGTATGTTCTTGCATTGTCAAATTATTGTGTGGGATACAGAAGCTGTGTCTGCTGCCTAAACCTATTAATATGAAATCACAAATATTTAGATACTTTGAATTGCAGTGCACTTAATGAAAAGGGGGAAAAAATCAATTTTCTTGAGAACTTTCTCATTGGAAAAAATGCTTTTGTGAAGCTGGTGAGGTTACTCCAGTAAACAATATAAATCATGAGAAAAGTGGTAATGCAATATAAGATCATGTAATTTGAAAGAAAGGTTGTTGATACTAAAATGTAGGCACAAGAACTGAGCAGAGTTGAGTTTTTTGTGGGGCAGGGAGCATAAATAGCACTGTTGTTGGGGGTGCTTAAGAATTAAATATTCTTTAATATTATGAAATATTTTGCTAAGGCCAGTTGTTACCGCATAAACACGACAGTATTCGTGAGCCAAAGTTCAGTATTATAGGTGGGTGGAAATGTTGAGAGTATGGGACTGGAAGTATTGCCTGAGTTTTATTTCAGCCTTTGCCACTGATTCACGCTGTGACGCTGAATAAGTGTGTCTGAGCCTGAGGATCTTCAGGACATGGTGCAAAGTTCTCTCTCTCTCTCTCTCTCTCTCTCTCTCTCTCTCTTTCTCTCTCTGAGGTGTGGGTGTTAGGAATTGACTCTTTAATTTACCTGCTTTACTGGTAGTGGGGTCATATTAAATTGTACTGCTACCTTTAGGGTATTGGTCATGTATTTTTAAATTGTGTCCAAGGTGCCTGGAGTGCATTGATCGGTGTCCTTTTTAGCATTTCTATAAATCCATAAATATGTAATCTACACATCTAAATATTTGGATCATATTAATGAAGGCCATATACTGAGAAAAGTCATGGCACCACATCACCCTTGGAAAAACTGATTATTTCTGCCTGGGGCAAGATAATCTGCATAAGGCATAGTTTAGGAAGCATAGGTACTAAAATTAATGAATAAAATCTGACTCCAGGCATCTTCCCAGAATGCCTCTCCACAGCTCTAGTCATAGAAGATCTGAGGAATGTGAATTATACAGGCGGCAAAGGAGTGGGCTGCAAAAGTCATAGTGATATATCTTTTTTTTTTTTTTTTTACTTACTGCTGTGGGGAAAAATAGAGCTGTCATTTAGCATAGTTCATACTCTGCTTGTTTGCGACTTGTAAAACTACAAAGTTATGGAATAGCAGCTAAAACTTTGTAAATGAACCGAGTACACACAGATAGAAAGGTAATTGGGGATAAGAAATATGGCAAAACCATTATTTTACATCACTTTTAAATAACTTTATGGAATCCACTATTCAGTGCATTTGGATAATTTATTAAGCCTTGTAACTGTACTAAAACTGTCTTGCAAGCCAACAACTGAAAAGGTAGGATGAAGGTAATTAGAAACTGGTGGAAGTTTCCCTCAAATTAGTTCTTCAATGTGAGTGGAGGGAAGGAAGCAATCTAAAATCTGCTAGGAGAAGGTGGTATGGAAGGAGTGCTGATTTAGCCTATTCTCCAACTTCCTGGAATCACAAAGATGAACCTACAGTGAGGGTGTGATGGAAGCACCCCAGATACTGCTGCCCTCTGAAGCATGCTTCCTTCCAGACCGTGTGGATGTTAGAGGCCAAAATTTAAAAAAATCAGTTTTATACCATTTAGGAAAAAAAGTGAGAAGTAGAAACTTCGAATTCCCCTAGAACAGGTGTCGGCAACGTTCGGCACGCGGCTCGCCAGGGTAAGCACCCCAGCAGGCCGGGCCAGTTTATTTATCTGCTGAAGCGGCAGGTTCGGCCGATCGCGGCCCCCACTCACCGCGGTTCGCTGTCCCGGGCCAATGGGGGCGGTGGGAAGTGGCGCAGGCCGAGGGGTATGCTGGCCAGTGGGGGGCGCGATCGGCCGAACCTGCCGTGTCAGCAGGTAAATAAACTGGCCCGGCCCGCTAGGGTGCTTACCCCGGCGAGCCGCGTGCCGAACATTGCCGACCCTGGAAAAATCATGGAACAGGTCCTCAAGGAATCAATTATGAAACACTTAGAGGAGAGGAAAGTGATCAGGAACAGTCAGCATGGATTCACCAAGGGGAAGTTGTGCCTGACTAACCTAATTGCCTTCTATGATGAGATAACTGGCTCTGTGGATGAGGGGAAAGCAGTGGATGTGTTATTCCTTGACTTTAGCAAAGCTTTTGATACAGTCTCCCACAGTATTCTTGCCACCAAGTTAAAGAAGTATGGGCTGGATGAATGGACTGTAAGGTGGATAGAAAGCTGGCTAGATCGTCGGGCTCAACGGGTAGTGATCAA
>NW_020664383.1:617527-706030 GCF_002925995.2 Terrapene triunguis
TACAGCTCCCAGGGCCCCCTGTTGGTTCTCAGCTCCCATGCTGGATCCCTGCCACCCCTGCAAATGGGCCGCCCCAAGCACGTGCTTGCTTTGCTGGTGCCTAGAGCCGCCCGGAACTCAAGTCAAACTCAAACCAATATTTGATAGGTTTGAACTATCAGGATAGTATAATCACAGTAGCTTTGAACTACAAAATGACGCCATCTGGGCTATATCCCCACAGCTGTGTTGCCCTTACACTTCAAACAAACTTTGTCAAAAATGGTAAAGAAGCACTATTCACAACCATCCTGCAAGGACAGTCATGGTCATCTGTGATCAGACGAAAGGCTAAGAGACCCATTTCTACTGGAAGTATTTGAAGTCTCCCCCCGCCCCCGTGGCAGCCCCGCCTTGAACTTATTGAACCTTTTAGTTAACACAGCCTGAAGGCTCTAAATTACAGATGGTGTTTGCTCATACTGAAATCAAAACCTTCCTCTTTCAAAAGGTAATTGTTTCCAGTTGATACATGCCATATATGATGTGGATAAGTCAATCATTTTTTGAATGAAAATTGCTTATATATTCCTAAGAAGGGAAACTCCCTAAAAGGGCTCTTTTTGCCCCGGGAAAGAAAATAGATTGTGGGCTATTTCTTGCACAACTGCTCTCATTTTAAGCATCAACACTACCTACAGTGATTCTGGTAGCAAAGAAGAAAAGTAGCAAATGTATCTTATTTGTAGTATATGAATGGGGGGGGGAAATGAAGAGATTATAGCCTTGAAAAAAAAATGCCGCTTACAACAGTAGTTTGGTTTGTTCTCAGTAACCTTTGCAAAAGCTGTGGATATGCTGAAGAGCTGATGATCAGATAACAAGTAAACAGACTGTAAATGTTCTGGGGCAGGAGCTATCATTTTACAATATGCTTGCAACACATCTAGCACAACAGGGCTGTGATCCTTAATTGGGATCTCCAGTTGCTACACTAATAAAAATATTACATTACATTTTTAAACTACTTTAAAGGAGCATTAAGGTTGCAAAGTCAAGCACTCAAAAGTTAGGAAATATATTAATCTCCTCCCCCTGCATATTCATTTTGATACAGGCTCTCTAGGCTTACAATTTCCTAGGTTATTAAAAAAGCAAACTGAAAAAGCCAAATTTCTCACATGGAATCATATTGACACCAGCATGGTTGAAACCTTTGTATGCACGACATACACCTCAGCCACTTCAGATTACAATGTGGCTGATAGCAGCAATAGTAGGTTGTCATCTATGTGTGTCACCCATTAGAGTGAGATAAGGCACACACTTTGCCAGTGGGTTTCACTGATCCATTCTGACAGCAGAGGAATGGTGAGACTCAGGAATCCTGCATTCCATTCCAGTTTCTGAGGGGAGTGTACTCTAGTGTCTCTGTCTCAGTCTCTCCTTGCCCCACCCCCTCATCACAGTCCCCCCACCTCTGCTCCTCTTCCCACTCTACCCCTCCTCCCCTCTTGGCTCCTCATCTGAATCCTCCCCCTCCTCCACCAGCTCCATGTCCCAGTTTGTCTCTCCCTTTCTCTCCCTCAGCTCCACATCCCAGCCCCCACCCACCCACAAACACCATCCCCCCCCCCATTTTTAAATGCAAAGAGAGTAAGAAAGATCTCTTAATATTTTGGAAATGATGCCAGTGGGAGTTATGTCCCTACTTTGAGAAGATAGAACTTTCCTACAAGTGCAAAGTCTGCCAGGAATGCATACTTGCAGACACTAGCAGTAGTTTCCTATTATGAGTGCACTGGACACAAGCTCTTGGGCTAGTTCCTGCCCCTGCTTCTAACTGAGATTTGGACATTTCTAAAACTACCAACTCACTGAAGTGAGTGACTGTATTTGCTTTATTCAGGAACAAACACTCCAGGTTATTGCTATGTTAATGAAAACAAAACTATTTCCTACTGTATATTTCACCTCCATTTACTTTAGCTGTATCAGATAAGAGATGCAGTAAATGTTCATTGATACCGTTCTTTCCTTGTTTAAAATGCATTAAATCAGCAATGGCTCCCTAAAACTATCATTCCAAATAAAAAATGAGCCCCCGCCCCAACTCCAGGTAAGATGTGTTGGCCTGTTGCTTCTGGTCAGCATTGCCTCATGGGAGACCCACATTCATTTTCTATGTCTTGTGTCTTGTTTCTCACTCCAAAAATGATTCTGAGCAATATGGGGGGAAATTTTCATGTAGCGTTGCGGAAATGGCAGGGCCGGCTCCAGCGTTTCTGCCGCCCCAAGCGTCGGGAAAAAAAAAAAAGCTGCAATCGGCAGCACTTGGGCGGCAGCTCAACCGCGCTACTTCATTCTTCGGCAGGGACTGAGGGACCCACCGCCGAATTACCGCCAGATGTGCTGCCTCTTTCCGTTGGCTGCTCCAGGCACCTGCTTGCTGCGTTGGTGCCTGGAGCCGGCCCTGGGAAATGGTCATGAAACATACCAGCTCAAACAAAAATCAACCTCCCCAGCATTTACAATGATGATTATATTATATTAAACAAACAAACAACAAAAACCACTTGCTTGTTTAGAAAAAGCATTACTCTCTGTCGGCAATTGTGCAAATATAGTTTCAGGATGGCCTAGCCCCTCAGGGATGAATGCATTAGCACTCACTAATGTTTTCGCACAACTTTCTTAGCAGCTCATTCATAACTGTGGAACTCAAAACACATGAGAGACAACGAATCTTGCTGTCTTCATAAGAAAATGCAAAATATGCTGTTTTCAATTTCATGTCCCTGCAATGATAACCACACATCCACATTTTTTCCTCCACTTGAGGGACAGAGAGAGCAGTGGAGATCTTCTGTGTATTCTTCTAAAATGGGTAAGGTGTTGAAATACTGATATTTTTTATTGATTAAACACCAGTATAGATAGGCCCTGATTCTGCAAAGAACTTAAGGATATGCTTGACTTTAAGCACTTGCTTGAATCCTTCCCCACTCAGCAAAGTACATGAGACACAGCCTTAAAGTTAGGCAGGCAGGAGAGGTGACTTCTGATTGGGGATGGACTTAAATGAGGCCATAGTGCTCTTTCCCTCCATCTGCTGAACAGTCTTCAGGGCTAAGGAGAGGGTTTTAAAGAAAGGAATGTATGTTTCCTCAGGCCTCTGTCGGTAAGACAAAGTGTATGTGTACACTACAAACTTAATTCGACTTATATTAGGTCAACGTACAGCCACTGCAGTAATTATTGTGGTGGTGCATATCCATGCTATCCTCCTTGGGTCAGTGGTGCATGTCCTCACCAGGAGCGCTTCCATCGACCTAAGAGGGGTAGTGTGGGGAGCTGAAAGCCAGGTCTCTCAGCTCTACTGGCAGCTCCCTGCCAGGAACCTGGCTGCCCCACAGGCTCACAGGGTCCCGAAAGGCTCCCACCGTAACTTATTTCATAGACTTGTCATTGAAATTAGGTGTCACTGAAATTTTTAATCAAGCTGGTAATTAAGATCATAAATATTTATTTTCAAGAATTCTATGTAAGAGTTATTGTGCTTTCCACATCAAATAAATAACACATCAGTACTTCACATTAAAATTTGGATGCCAGGCAGCAAAAAAACAACAACAAAAAACAACCCTATTCCTTATATCAGCTGAACCTACTATAAATAAAAATTCTAGACATATTACAGAATTAAATAATGTTGTACTAAGTATTGCTTTTATTCGGGCAATAAGAGTCAGTAAACCTGATCTCACAATTTACTTTGTACTACAAGCACAACAAATTGGGTTTAATATATGTATATATTTTAGAGGCCTAATTTCAAAAGTATCCCCTGAAACTGAACCTTCAAATGCACTCGCTCCCCCTTTTGCAGTTAAGGCAGAGTTACGCTGAATTACACCAACTGAGGATCTGGCTCTTGTTGTACATCAAAACAGGTGATTTACATGCACTTGAAAACTTTTATTGGTGTAATTTCAGAGGCTCATTTGAAAATTTGGCCCTCTATCTATAAATGCCTGAAATGAAAATGAAGATCAATTTAAAGTGCAAAAAGCTACTGTGATTATGCTATCCTGATATTTAACAGTTGTGGAATTAAGATTTTTCTCAGCACACAATCTTTTTATCTGCCTTTGCTTTATGAAAAAATACTTGGTAAAAACTAAAAAGGTAATTATTCATGTCTCCCCACTTTTCTTCCAAACCACACAGGCATCCAAAAAAGATAATTTATTTGGCAAGACATAAAAAAACGTAGCCTTTCTTATTATGCTCTACTTCATAATAAGTAGTTCTTCTGCTTAGCAGTTTGATGAGCCTCCTTTTGAAGAATAGTAACAGAAATCAGTCTGGTACTTTTTTATCTAATTCAGGCCAAGGTACAAGGCTGAGGAGAGGGGCTGTCTCTCTGAGAAAAAACAAAGAATGAAGTGTCTATACAGAAGGATGTATTATATCTAAGACTCAAGTGAATGATGCACTTGAAAGGCAAAGGTATGGCTTGGATATTTGACCATACTTCTTTGAGACAAAGCTTGATAAAAGATTAAGAGAACAGTCAATCCTCGATAAATACATAATTGTATGCTACTGCTTCCCATACAATGGATTCTTTATGGGCTGTCTCCTGTTTTCAGCTCCTTGCTAATCTCCAGCTATGACAGTATAGGTGTGCCTTGGAGTCTTGAAGATTTGTAAGGTTTTTTTTTTTTTTTTCCCGTAGATCTCTTTTAGGGGAAAAAAAGGGTTCTTTTTTTTCTAAAATCCAACTAAAAAAAAAAGGAGAGAAATTAGTACACTACCACTCAGGAGGCAAACATTCTTTGAATCTGATTATTTATCCTCTACTTTAGTTATATCATTTAAACCTAATTGAACTAGCATTAAAGATTGCAGCATTATTTAGTGCTAAACAAAATTCAAACTTTAAGATAATAAAGTGGAAAATTGTGTGTGTGTGTGAAATTACTACCAAATATTAAGTCAAAGGAATCTAGCCAGGCAGCAAGTAGGGAAAATATTAATCAGTAGATTTCCCTTATTGTTTCATAAAGCCTCTTATTTTATATGGCAGTATAACTGGCTCCAGATTAAGAGATTACACTTCTGGGATAGGAAAGGACCTCCTCCCCCCCACCCTCAGAGAAACATATAATTATATGGAATGGAAAAGTCATTTGTTTATATACTTCCTTTTGTTTGAAGAGTTTCTTCTTGTCATTAAGGCATGATTGCTATATTTAGACTGAAGAGTAAATTGTGTCAGGAATGACCTTGCTTGGAAAAGTCTTACTGTGGCTATGAATTAGAGGGTGTCCTGTCTGCTAGACACTTGAGCAAATTTAACTAATTAGCACAGCCTCACATCTGGTGGCTGCACTCACTTTGTGTATCTCACATTCCTCCAGCAGAGCTCTGATGTAGGTCCCTCTTGCTCTGAAGTCACTGGCTCTACCAGGTCATCCAAGAGGGAGCCTCTCTCTGCCTGAGGAGTAGGAGCTGTGCTCAGCTTTTCTCTGCTGAAAGTCACTCTGTACATATTTTACAGAAAGAGACAGGTCAAGTCTAAGTATAGTACATGGTAGTTTCCTCATCCAGCATTAGATTTCACTCAGTGAATAATGATGGGTGTGTTACATTTCCATCCTTTTTCTCTCTCTGCCACTTACTAATTTTGGAACTTGAAATTTATAATGATACTACCAAGCCAGGGTTCCTGGCATACGAAGTAAAATGCTTTAAAGAGAAGCTTAATGTCTGTACCTCAGTTAAATATATAGTTAAGAGTTCAGACTGAACAGCAGTAAAACCTCAGACATCATTTCAATTTGCAAGTGAAAAGAGGGTCCAAATACAGAGCAAAGGCTCAATGTAATTCGTCGCTCACTGAGTCCATTAAAATTATAGGGAATAAAAACTGGGTGAATTGCTATCGTAGGCCTTCTCCACAGTTGTTTCACTGTTCATAGTGGTGCAGTGTATCTATACTAGGATATATACAGTGTATCTATACTATACTTACGTAGTATAGATACACTAAGGGTATATACAGCGTAGCTATACTATACAGTGTATCGATACTATGTAAGTGTAGCTAAAAACAGAACAAAACAAAATCAAACTCTCTGTAGATGACACCATAGTAGTCAAGTTGTGTTGTCCACCAACGTCTTCGGGACAGTGCACAAATGTTACTGAGTTAAGGGCTGCTACTAAGGAGTTTCAGCTTCAATGCCGATTTGAAACCACCACCACCCTGCAAACTTTGGAGCCTGAATATATTGTAGAGATTATGGACTTTAGTCTGTAAGTGTCCATTTTGTAATTAAGATAAAGCATACATTAATTGGTTCTCTTATTGGAGATATTAAAATATAGAATTGTCCTTTCAAAAAATTAATCATTCAGTGGAAAAATGGAGACAGGAAAGAAAATGGGATTTGCTGAGATTGTGTATTGATCCAATGTGCAAATATTGCTTTTGTTTTTGTTTCCCATGAGAACAAGGAAAAGAAGTTGCTACATAAATTTTCCCTGTCCAGAGTCATCTTTAATTTACACAGTGAATTCAACCTTAAACCTGTGACTTTACTGGATTATGTATTCACTTTTTTCCTTTACTACCCAAGAGCATTTATAAATATTATAATGTGGTAGCTGCACTAGGGTTGAGGTTGATTTTAACGTTGACAGCCTATTTGTCTGAGTGTTCTAAAACCCACTCGCTTACTCAGATTGCCTTGCAATTTGCTGTGTCTCATCAGGGCTTAGTGCGGGATTAACAGTCCAAAACTGGGGTTGTTTGAGCAAGGAGGTCTCAAGACACAGCTCTGCCTCCCTCCCCACAAAAAAATTGTGACATCAAAATGTTATGGTCCTTTGTGCCCATCTGGGGCTCAAATTACTGACAAGATACCCCCACAAAAAACAAACCACCACCAACAAAAACCCCAATAGCACCTGACTGGGTTTCAGTTCTGCTAGAGTCCAGCACCTGTTGCTCCTTTGGGGAAGAAGTATTTCAAAAGTTCTCTGTGGTGAAAATTGGATCTCTATATAGTCAGAGCCTGAGTGAGAAGTTAGAGAGAGGTTTCAGAGTGGTAGCTGTGTTAGTCTGTATCAGCAAAAAGAACAAGGAGTACTTGTGGCACCTTAGAGACTAACAAATTTATTTGGGCATAAGCTTTCGTGGGCCAAAACCCACTTCATCGGTTGCATGCAGTGGAAAATACAGTAGGAAGATTCTATATATATATATAGAATATTTTTCCACTGCATGCATCCAATGAAGTGGGTTTTAGCCCATGAAAGCTTATGCCCAAATAAATTTGTTAGTCTCTAAGGTGCCACAAGTACTCCTGTTCTTTAAGCTAGAGAGAGAGATTCTCACATGTGCTCTGGGACTGCTGATCTGCGGTGGGCAAGAGACACATCTAATGTTGGAGAGACCAGGTGGGTGAGGTAATATTTTTTATTGAACCAGCTTCTGTTGGTGAGAGAGATGAGCTTTCAAGCTATAAAGAGCTGTTCTTCTGTTAGTCATGGAGAAGCTCAGGACAATGTACTGTAGCCATTTAATCCAAGCTATATTCATCAACTGTAAATTTGAATCTTAAGCATGTCTGCTGTGCATATTCCTAATCTCTAACTGCATTCTGCTTCAGGTAGGGGCTGCACAAGAGCTATTTTGCCACCAGAACAGATCTTTTTCATTAAGAACCATTATTTGAAAGTGCTCTAAAATACACATGCATACCTAGATTGTTTTAAAAATTGCAGGACCAGGGGTGTAGTTAGTATTGCAAATTTGGGGACATTTGATCAAGGGGTTTCTCAGATACAGACTCTCCCCCATCCCAAAAATAGTTGATTTTAATTTTCAAATAACTGTAAAATCCACATGCATAGGGAGCGTGCCCTTAAAATCAGTGTGCTACAACTATGGCTAGGGAAAATGTAGCGGTGCAATGTAAGGGTTGTTTGATGAAGGAGTACTGATAGGCTCTCCAAAGCTCACATGAGAATCCAACCCCCTGACAAAAACAAACAAGCCAACAACCAGAAGAATGCTCTGATATAATGAGCTTTCCTGGTAGTAATATTAGTGGGTCACATCAGGTTTTACATTCACGATGGTCTAATTTGGGAGGATATAACCATGACAGAAATAAAAATGTTGTTGCCAGGAAATGTATAAGTCTTCCCAGTTTCTAAATATACATTTTGAACATGAAGTTCCAGTTTCCAAAAATACAATAATGAACTTGAAGTTCTATTCAGGTGGCTTACATTTACAAAAATATAAGCGGATATGCACTTGAAGTAAGCATTCCTCAACGCCTTAAGTTACAGCTGTTTCTTCCTCTGCATGATCAACAACCCAGCTATACCACTGTGAGGAGTTGCATTTTGCCTCAGTCAGTCCTTACTATATTGCTGATAACCGTGTGATCAAAGCTATAATTTCCCATAGCTTCCATCTACTAGTATATATGGTGTTGTCAGGGCCGGTGCAACCACTAGGCGAACTAGGCGGCCGCCTAGGGCGCCAAGTGGTTGGGGGCACCAAAAATCGTGCTCAGGGGAGGCGGTGGAGTGGAGGTGAGCTGGGGCAGGGGGCACGGGGAGGGCTGCCCCGCCCGCAGGGGGGGGGGGGGGGGGGGGGGGGGGGTACAGGGGAACCGCTCCCCGCGCCAGCTCACCTCCGCTCCGCCTTCTCCCCGAGCACACCCCCCCACTCTAATTCTCCTCCCCTCCCAGGCTTGCCGTGCCAAACAGCTGATTGGCGCCACAAGCCTGGGAGGTGGGAGAAGTGGAGCGGTGCCGGCTTGCTCAGGGGAGAAGGCGGAGCGGAGGTGAGCTGGGGCAGGGAACTGCCGCAGGGGGGGCTGCCCGGGCGGAGGGGGGGTGGGGAGCTGCCACAGGGGGGGGCGCCACAATGCGGAGGGAGGGAGCTGCTGCAGGGGGGGTGCCGCAGGACTGGGAGCTGCTGCGGGGGGCTCCTCGCCCCTTCCCTATGGGCCCCAGTCCCGCCCCAACCCAACCCAACCCAACCCCACCTCTTCCCACCCCTGCTCCACCCCAGCCCCATCCCCACTCCCCTGAAGACTGCAGCCAGGCCCGACCCTGCACTCACCACGTGGTAAGTGGAGCAACCTGGCCCCAGCCTGCTCCGCTCCCATGGCTCCCAGCCGCGCCACCGGCGAGTGCGGGGGGGCAGTTTCCCCCTTCCCCTTCCCCTCCCCCCAAGCCTGGGATCCAGGGGAGCAGAGCAGGCTGTGGCCTGGTCACTCCACTTCCCTCAGGAAGTGGCCAGCCCCTCTCCCCCCAGTCCTCCATGGAGGTCTGGGACCAGCTGCCCCCCCCCGCGTGGAGGCCTGGGGCGGGGCCCCACTCAGCCCCCCCTGCAGAGGCCTGGGCCCTCCCCCCCCTCCAGTGGAGGCCTGGGGCCCCACACAGCCCCCCCCTCTGTGGGGGTGCTGCGTTGGGCACCAAAATACCTAGGGACGGCCCTGGCTCCCCGGGCTGGAGGGGGGGCGCAAGGTGGAAGTTTCGCCTAGGGCGCGAAATATCCTTGCACCAGCCCTGGGTGTTGTTGTAGTAGCATTGGATATTAGAGACAAGGTGGGTGAAGTAATAACTTTTATTGGACCAACTTCTGTTGGTGAGAGAGAGACGAGTTTTTGAGCTACACAGAGCTCTTACTACTGGTAACTGTCAGTTTGTTTGTTTTTCTGGTTGTGTTACAAATTATCAGCTCACACTGAGTAGAATTAATCTTTTTCAATAGATTTCTGTATGAGCACAGAGATGAAGATCTGAGCTCTACAACTGCCAAGCACTGAAACTGTGCACAGCTCTTTCTCTCTTTCTCTCTCTCTCTCTCTCTGGCTTGATGCCCTGCCTGTAAACTAGAATTAAGGCTGAGGAATAGAGATACTGTAGAAGCAAATACATTGGGGTTTTGAAGGTTGGATCAAAATTAAGCTGTCTAATCCTCTGATCCAAAGAGACAGGCTTATTTTCCCCTCTGAGCAGAGTTTCATTACTTCATGGCAACCCATTCTGGAAGGGCATACCACTGTGCAAACATCATATTTTTAACATAAAATCTATGATAACATTTCAAAACCAAATCAGTGAAGGCAGTGATAAACTAAGTGTGATTCCCTAAAACGATGTAGGTCTCTGTGATTAACTTAACCCCATAAGACTGTGTATGAAGCCATATATTTTATATTTATTCCATGTTTAGATTTTTGGAGCACTATTTTAAGTGGTTGCAGACAATCAATGTGACATCTGCCTCTTTTAAATAGGAAGGCTGAAAAATTACCTTTCTGCTCAGTGAGAAAACTACATAGGATACAGGTATTGTAGGTCGCATAGAGTAAGGCAAGATAATTCCTAAAATCCTGGAGAGAGAGAGAGAGAGAGGAAAAAATGTGGAGGAGCAGAGACATATACAGAGTTCTTGGCTCCGTAAATCCTATCTTGCATCTAGAAATGCATCCACAAATCCCAGAAATTCCCTGAGGAGTTACAAATGCCCTGCAGTCCCTGATCTTGCTGTTGGAATTGCACAGACAGAACCTTACGTCCTGCTGGAACTGCACTGGTTTCACTGAGGGCACTGTTAAGGCTTAAGGATCCACCTGTGTGGATTGAATAGCAGCACTGAGGCCTAAACCGTCTTCTCTAAAGGAGCCTTTTGGCATGCTGAAGATGCTGTCAAGCCCCTCTAGCTCCCTGGTGGCCTAATGTAGCATCTCGTGGCATCTATCTGTCTGTGATTGCATTAAAGGATTGTCAATGTGTTTGCTTTATGTTCAGTAACAAATACGAAACAGACATGGTATTATATTTTCCACGATTCATTGGAGGAATAAACAAATCTAAACCAATCATAGTCAAACCAGACACTGGGACACAGCTATGCAACCAATACATTTAGTGGGATTTGATAGAATTGTCTATTCATTTTCACAGGATTAGGGATGTGTTAGGGGGCATCTTATTCCAAAACTTTAAAAGGACTATGTTTGTATAACATGTGGTTTGGTTAAGCTGATATAATGTGTATAAATAAATAAAATATTCACAGTGTAGTGCACAGTGTTCATTTTTGACATGGAAGGATAATGCAGATATAGTAAACCACAAAGCATATGCATATGCTAAATGTCACTTTGAAATACAATCCGGGTATGGGAGTGATTTATATGTTCAGTGTGAGAATAATGGCCTTATCACTGCAGCAGCAGAGTTCACACTGTCTTCAGGATTGATTATCAATATATTTTCAAGATGCTGCATTCTTGGTAGCCAAAACTTCAAAGCAACTCTACCAGGTGCTAAAGAAAAAAAAATCAGATTAGTTACCATATTCCAATGCATTCCATTACCAGCCCTATCCATTTTTTAAAAATATGTCTTTATCCCAGAGGGCTTTCCTGGAAAGAAGCAGCCAAAATGAAAAGTCAGTGCATTCTCTGCAGCGATTGCCACATGTGTTGTTTGTAAAGCAATGTCAAAATCAGAGCAAAGAATGTTGATGGAGTTAATAAAACCGAACTTTGTTTTAAAAATCAATTTTTGAAAAAAATAAATGGATATTGGAATTAAGCAAAAACTAAAAGTGTTACAATAAAGTTTCTGGGCAAGTCCTTGGATCCAGGCAAGTTCCACTCACCACAGGGTCTGGGGTGGGAGTGCAAAACTGGTTGTAAACTTCCTTTATGCGCCTGGGCTTGGAGTTGGGCCAGTTTTACCCCTTGCACACTTCAGTACAGACTCAGGTCTGCTCTAATTTACATCCAGCTGCAATAGCATCTCCCCTCAAAGCTCACTTCAGTAGCTACGAATCTCCAGGTTGCAGTATCAGTCTGAATGCACTGCCTTTCTACAGCCATACCCCAACACAGATACTTTAGGACAAGTGCCAGTATTTGGGTGGGAAGGGGATTGTGTATGGGGTATGGTTGGCCTCACACCCATCAGGAATTCCCTTATACCAGGTGAATCCTTAGGCATCAAGCTAATGCAGCTTTGAGGTTGCTTTGTGTTATCAGACTGTCATAAAGCAGGCCCTATGGTGGGAGCCAGGATCTGGGCCTTTTTTCTCCTATTTGCATTTCTATTATAAATAATAGAGCACTGTTTGCTTCAAACACCCATCCTTACCAATGCCTTTGGGGAGGATTAAATAAGAAAGTCACAGGGGCTGGCAAGTTCCACATAAAACAGCAGGGAGAGGATGGGAGGATGCAGAGGAAGTGGCAATTGGAAGTGGGATGTCCTAAGGCAGCTGAGATAATACTTCCTGAGATATAATACTTGAATGACACGCACATACTGTGTCTGCTCCACCTCTTATTTCTCTGGCAACAAGAACCGGTTTTTTCACAATGAAGTGGCAGTAAATTCCATTAACTCTTTCGGGACTAAAACACAGTGAAGTGATCGTTCTTTTATTTTTCCTGCTTACTCTGCTAACAGAATGATCTCTTCAGCAGAGAGAAATCCACCCACTCTCTCTATGAATCTTTTTCAAGTTTAAAAGTTCTGCCTTGTTTGTACCACTAATTGTTCATATCCACAAGGTTTGCTAATCAATTATCAATGATTTGTTCAGACCAGCCCAATCCCTAATATTTTTGGAAGGAGCGTAAGGGAAGGTTTACCCTAAAGGCCATTAAAGGCTCTTGAGTGATAACTGCACACTGCTCGAATGTCCAGGCTGGCACTCCCTTTCTGTCCACCTAAGTTAGAATACATATACTGCTTGCAATTTTCCTACACTGAAAAATGAATTCATTTTTAGAACCAGATTCCTTTCAATTTGGTGACTATTTAAAAGCCCATTTGACTTGACTTTGTGGTCTGAGTCAAATACTTTGTTGCTAGGTGTCCACATCCAGATGACAGCCAGTGCAGTTGATACTGCATCTGGCAGGCAGAAGAGAGTCCATTGTTATGATTATTTGTTTTGCCCTAGAGATGGAGCAGGGCCCCATTGTGCTAGGCACTGTACAAACACAGAACAAAAAGATAGTGCTTGCTACAAACAACTTACAACTTTAAGTATAAGACTAGAGACAATAGATGGATACAAAACAGACAAACGGGGGAGTACAGTGAGATATGAGAAGCTTATGTATGTGATAGAGAAGAGAGAGCCAGTGGAAGGATACAAAGGGAGGGGTGATGTGGTCAAAGTGATGGGCTAGGAAAATGGTCTTTTCAGCATTATTCTGAATGGATTTGAGCAGGTGAGATTGTGTTTGTCAAGGCCAGAGAGAAGGTGGCTGCCGTAATTGAGATGTGAGGAGATGAGCGTTTTAGCTGTGTGGATGGATAACAAAGGTCATATCTTAGAGATACTATGCAAAAAAAGAATTGGCAAGATTTAGACATAGCCTGGACGTGAGTCCCTAGAGAGTGGTCCGAGTAGAATATAATGTCCAGGTTAAAGGCCTGAGTGACAGGCAGGATGGTGGTGTTGTCCACAGTGCTTGAGGAAGGAGGGGTGCAGAGGGAGGGTTTGGGTGGAGGGAAGATTAAGAGCTCTGCTTTAGCCATGTGGAGCTGGAGCTGACATCTAGACATCCACAAAGAGATGTCAGAAAGACAGGTCAGGTTCCTGTATATGAACAGAGACTGAAATGAATTGGTCTGACCACAGGCTCCCATATTATTTGGCTTGACCTACAATTTTAAAATACCACATGGGTTAACTCATCCAGCTACCTGTTGCTTTTTCTGTGACACCTGAGGGAGAATTGCCCAAGAATACCCAGGTGTTGTGGGTATTTAAATATCAATCATCCTGTATTTGTAATTTGTAGTTATGTGGCAAAACACGTCTCAGTATTATTTGAGAGCAGATGGAATCTGTCATTTACTGGCTCAAGAGCTCTGTGGATACTGTTGATTCATGTACCTTATGAAAGCATTACTCAGATTAGTGCATATTCTATGTAACTGAGATGAATTGCATTATTTTTTGTGGTGTAATCTTACATGGAAATGACTTTCCTTCCAAAACTGGAGCACATATTGGAAAGCAAAACAGGTACGTGGAGCATATGTAGTCTGTGTTGGAGTATGTATGGGTGGAGAGTTAGCTGGAGGAGGTGCCAACAGAGTTAAGAAAAGAAATATTGATCAAACAACAAAAAGGGTGAAAAAATAATAGGCCAATTAAATATATTTTCTTGCTACAAAACAAAAAGAAAAATCATTCAACTTGCTTATAGATCACCTGGGGCAGTTTAGTTTGTGATCTTTGCTTGTTATGGATGTTGCTAGAGTAATTCATTGTTTTTAATTACATCAAGCAATCCCTTTAGACTTCACGCAGCAGAAAAATTAAATTATATAAGCAGTCATGCAGTTTCCAATACCCCTTCACACACTCGCCAGATTAGAGCAATAGATGCTATAATCCAACAATGACTTGACTCAGATCTCTTATAATTATAAGCTTAATTTTAAAAACCTGTTTTCACTATTTTATAATAAACATGGTAAACAAGCATTCACTTTCCTACTTCTCTCTAAAATGGGAGACAGTTTCAACTTTCTATACTTTTTTTCACAATAAATATCTTTAAAGCAATGAATGCATTTTCTCCACTTGCATGAGAGAATTACTTATCTATTTCAAGAGCTAGATTATGGCTTTACCACAAGCCTTCTCTAATGGCAGTGTATTGGTGTGCTACCCCTGATAACATAGGTAGGGCATAATATCTCAGAAAGCATGATTCCTTCCTTGTGAGAAACAATCTCTATAGTAACATTTTAATAGAAAATAACATAGAATAAAGAATTAATCAGGAGTATAATTTAGTTTGGGGGATATATCTGTAAATTTAATTTTCTGGGAATAAGCGTGATGGCTAACAGATTATTTGGTCTTTATATAATTAAAGAAACTTGGATGATGGAAGAGCTGTCAATATAAACAAATGCCCTATAATTAACACTCATACAAGTAGGAGTCTGCGGCTGGCTTTAGTGACATTGGCATTTGTGCATCTGCCTAGTCCACCATTAGATGTTTACTTTGAGTGCATATTTAGTAGGGTTACTCACCTGCTGCCCGGCTAGTGAGAAGACAACCTCACATTTCCACTCCCACTCTTTTGGCGGTTCCTATTTACCACTCATATGTCCCATCCAGCTAATCCTAACATGTGGGTTTGCTGACAGCATTAACAAAATCCCACTCAATCGAGAAAATGAGAAAAACCTCTAAAAAATAAGTAGGTATTGAAACATCTCTTCCTTGCTCTACAGAGAGAATGTGGGCAGAAGAAAGCCACACAAATAAAATGGAAAAACTACATAAATTGGGAATGAGTCTTTCTGACTAGCAAGTATGGGAGTGTGATGCTGCCCATGGTTGTGAGGCTACCACCTGCACTTAGTGTGAGAAAGTCTTGTCTGTGCCTGCCACCTTTCTGATTCCACCAGCCATGGGCAATTCCAGCATTCCCCCTCCTCAAGTCTACACAGACTCCAGCGATAGATACACACCCACCCTTGAACCCTGGACTGTCCAGCCCTTGTTCCACTGATGCGCTGTTCCAAAAGCAGCCCTACACTCTGGCTTACCAGTTTCTCCTCAGATCACCACTGTGTTTAACACACAGCACTTAGATATGTTTATAGTGAAAATAAGTACAAGTTTTTTAATGAAGTAAAGAGACTTACAAATAGCAAAAGTACTGGAAACAAATGGTTGCGTGTAAATAAAATCATGACACCCATTCTAGAGACAAGACTTAGTTAACAAGCTACTTTCCTAACCAACGTTTAACTCACCCAAAGTCTTTTCAGCATTGTCCAGACACATCTCCTTCCTTTTATAAGACAGAACACACTGACACTGAAGGTTCCAGGGAGTACTTCAGTACCCCCAGTTATAGCCCCAAAACCCATTGTCTTTACTAGTAAACAGGATACCCCCTCCCTAGTGTCCCCCTCCAGGTTTCCTTTCTTGTTGAATTCACAATGTCCTAATTTAGCATCAGGCTCAGTAACACATAGGCCTCCCTTGTGAAGCAGACAATGTACACATGATCAGACATGTGATGAAATCTCTCTAAAGTATGTCATCTCCTGGTGACCTGCCTTAATAACATAAGTTTCAGTAAGATGCATAGCTTTTAAAAATATTATCCTTCCATATATTTTACAATGATTATTATGAGCAGTGGGGTACAGGCTCTCAGTAGAGACCTTACGTGTCATCTTTGCCAAATTATTATGTAGATATTAGAACCTTTTAAATCCTATACCCACTACACTCACTGCCAGTTGGCTCCAAGGGGTATTTGGGTCACAGGGAGCCTCAAAATGTGCAGAAATGGTGTCACTTAGCAGAAGCCATTTGAATGACAGGCTGGGTTCCTACTAGTAAAGCTGCTGGAGGTCAGTTTATTTCCAGATTGACATAGATTTTATTTAAATCTTTCTTTCCTTCTCCATTTACTTATCATTTCTCTTTTCTGCATTTACAGGACAAGACTCTTTCAACTAAATGTGGATAATGGAAAATAGTGTAGCTGTAGCTCAGAAATGGGAATGAATTACCTTGTCCCTACTTAGCTTGGTGTTTTTTGTTGTTTTCTAATTTTATCCACTTTGTACCATTTCATGCCTACTTTTTTTCCATATATTGTTCCATAATTTTTTTCTTAAACAAATAGGTCTACTCTGGATTTTCCAAATTATTGTTATTAATAAAGGTCCATTATTATTTTTCCGCGATTTTCCATGTCTTGTCTGCAATTCAGCCTCAATTATTTGAAGATCACCCTGTGATTCAAGTAGGGCCTTACTCATAGGCTAAATGCCTGAATTGCAAATAGTGAAAAAGAGGAATAGTTTTATGGCTGTGTTTCACAATCTCTTCCTTTCTCAGTAAATTTTTCCCATTCTATAACGTGGATAATTTTGTTCTACATCCACTGAAATCAGCAGTGAGATCTTTTGTACGAGTAGATCTACCTAGATCATTGTAGATGAGAAGTACAAATGAAGAGAAGCATTGGGAGACATGGACTTTTTGATTTTACACCAAAGCTGTAATGCTGGAGAGAGTGTGGCGTTAATAATTACAGGGTCCATTTAATTCTATCAGTTGGCGCTATGTTTGGTTTATGTGCACCTATTAGGTCATTTTCCATGACGGATTTTCAGGCAAGCAAATTTGTAGATTGCTTCTCACAATGTAGCCCATGCATAAGGGGATTTTCAAGACTCTCGATTTTCTCATTCCTCCCAATTCAAATATAGTTACAAAACCAAGCATATATTCAACAACTGGAGGAAGCTTTATTTTAAGCACATCTCTTTGATGTAACAGTCTTTTGGTTGACATGATTAACAGGGAAAGTTAATTAATTATAAAGATAAATGCATCTGACCCATACTATTCAAGGATCAGTCTTAACTCAGTCTGGCAGCCCATTATTCCACTAGGCTTATGGAGAATGTCAATAACAAAGCCTGCCATCACTCTTCTAGCTTTTATCTTGGATATCTACTGAGCCTCCCACCAAGAGCTTAGGTCAGAATTTCCTGTAATATCACTCATGGAAAAGCGCTGGCCAAATGTGTGCTCCTAAGTCTGCATAAGCACTCGAGGCAAACATTGCAGTGCAAGGTGCTTCTAATTTTTCCTTATAAACACCTTATCAGATATTCCACAAAAATAATATTCGTCTGTTAATCAGTCCCAAAATGCCCTGACAATAGAGATAATAGTTTTATCAGAGGTAGGACACAATTCCATCTGATTCTGTCAGGCCAGTTTTCAGAATGTTTTCCATTCTTTTTTTTTTTTTTTTTAACCAGAAATCACCCCACCTATTCAGAGGTAGGTATGGGTGGGTGGGTGTGTTACTTTTGTTTAAAGTTAATGGAATAATATAACAGCTGCTTTGCTAATATTGTCGCAGTTTAAGCTTCAAGCACATTTTGACTATTCATTATTCCAAGAAATAATGTATTTCCATTTCCTTTTTTCCTTCCATAAGGCAATGGGCTGTCATTACTCAACCTCCTATGACACACATGGCGTAAGACACGTTACCACAAGGACAATTCAAAAGAACAATGAAAGGGGGGGGGGGGATGATTTTCTTTTATAGGATTTCCTTCCTTATTAATCAGAGAACACTAGGCTACCAGCACATACTCTCAGAGAGCTATGACTGAAAAAGCACAATTTCTTGTCATTTTATTTCCACAACTTCTAACCTACCCCCCCATAACAATGTCCAATTAAAAAATAATGAGTGTAATAGTTTCATCGTTGTGGGAGGATCCTAGAAAACCAAACATGAGGTCTGAAGGCATATCAAATTCTTCACAATGCCAGCCAGCCAGGATGCCTGTTGAAGAGCCAGAGACCAATTAAAATAGATGCTCAGAACTCATGCATGATAAAGAGAAGTGTTGCCTCAAGAGAAAGGAACCACCTAGCAGCAGCCAATATTAATCCTTGTAGAAGTCTGGATATAGTATCTGACAGAAGTAGGTAGTGGAATAGACATGTTAGCCAAATTAAATGGTGGGTAAAGGTACCAGGAGTATGTAATATAGACCTGTGTATATTAAAACTCTTCTACATTTATGTGATTAGACATAGTACTAGCTGTAAATTAACGGAGGGGGGGAAAGCTTACATCTGTAGATTGTAGTTTAATTAAGAGTTGAGTTTATGTTGTTACTAAACAAACTCCTTATCAGAATGATTAGGTAAATTTTAAAAAATCACTAAAGACTTCTGAACATTACAGCATACAATTGCAATTAGGGTCCAAATATTTATAAAGATTCCTCAATGCAGGAGACATTTCACCATTGCCATATTTCACAAAACAGCATATTCTCAGAATAGTGGGTAAAGCTGGTCAAAATATTTTGGCATTCAAAAATGTTTGATAAAAAAACACAGGAAAACACTTTTTCATGACCATTTTCAGCAAAAATGCATCCTGTTTTTCAACCAACTCTAAATGAAATGTCTTTTTTTTTTCCTGTGGAAAAAACAGGTTTTTTTTTCACATAATTTCTCCAATTTATCAACGAGTTCTAATAGCAGAACATGGTAAGATGACAGTGTAGAGCTGGCATACCAGCTCCCACAAATCTGTCTACTTGAATCTTATAGTCAGGGACATATTCAGGTTCCCCTTATGCCAGCAATCATTAACTGGCCAAAATCTACTTTGAGAAGCATCCTAGCCTCATTCAAGGGAAATAAAGCCCAGAGTTACCATCAGAGTCCCTTGAGGTCATTTGTGCCGTAAGGAGCGGGTGCTAAGCCTGAGGAGCACTGTAGAGCATGCATGATATATTTGCAAATCTGAGCTACTGACTGAAAGCAGGATCTCATTTTAGCAGTTCAAGTGGGTGAAATTTGATTTGTCAATGGAGCCAGGCAGAATACCATGGCTTCTGTTTTCTGATTTAACCTGTGGTGAGACTGATCTGTTGTGTGACTGTAGGCAAGTCACTGAATTTCTTTGTCTCATCTTCCCTTATCTCATGTGGGTATTGTGGGGCCAAGTGAAATGTGATTGTAAATTACAAATAAGTACAAAGGTACATTATCAAAACCTTGACCTACTCCAGAGTTCTATGCTCCCAAACATGCACTCTCCCCTCTAGGTTTTTATGGATTCAGGCAAGTCTCCTCCTCCTCCAAAATGTGGCAAATGCAAAATGTTAAACAAAAAATATTCAGTTTCCCAAAATAATGCAAATCATCTGAATGTTGGATAAAAAACACATGAATCCAGCCACAGGTACTGACTTTCAGCTTCCCCGGGGGTGCTCCACCCCGAGGCTCTGCCTCCACTCTGCCCCTTCCCCCAAGGCCCCTCCCTTGCCCCACCTCTTCCTACCCCCACTCTGCCCCCTCCTCCCAGGCTCTGTCCCCACCTCATTTTTTCCCACCCCAGTCCACACCCTCCTCCGAGCGTACCCTGCCCTCAGCACTTCCCATGCTCCACCAAACAGCTGATCCGTGGCGGGCGAGAGGCGCTGGAGGGGAGGAGGAGGAGCTGATTGGTGGGTGGCTGCTGGGTGCTGAGCACCCACTATTTTTTATCTATGGGTGCTCCAGCCCCAGACCACCCATGGAGTTGGCACCTATGAATCCACTTTCCCCTGTTGTCAAAACATAAATAACTTGAGGTTTATGCATCATTTTGTAATTACTGGACTCAGAGATGGTCGCCATATTTCCTTCCTATCCTAATGGAGTTTCAGAGGTCTTGGACAACAAAGAAAAATAATTTATTCTATGAGGACTTAGTTCATACCATGGGTCTACCATCTTATTTAGTCATAGGGTACTGACAATGCCTTTCACCTCAAATTTCTAAAAGCCGGGGGGAAGGGGGGGGCACATTGCAAACAAACCCAACTTTATTTAAACCAGTGTAATTTACGTGAAATTAGTGCTCACGTAAGTTTTTGGGTTGACCATTTATCCACAGAAGTTCATCGGACTCCTCAAGTGAGTGAAGTTATTCACATCTGTAGAGTCAAGTCACATATTGTCATCATTCAACATATCATGGCAACACATACTTTTGTTGTGCAATTTGGGCTGCTATAATTCTTATTACCTTGTATTACTGTAGCACAGTGTAGCCCTTTTCATAGATGGTTATTTGTTTAGGCCACAGGCTATCAAAAGCCTCTGAGGGTATACAGCTATATTTTGAAGTGGGACTCCCACCTGGGTCGACAGACTTGGGCTCGTGCTAGCACTGTAAAAAATATCTGTGTGCTTTGAAGACAGTGCTTTGAAGTTGTGGCTTGGGCGGGAGCTCAGGCTTTGACATGTAGGGATGGGGGTAGGTTTCAGATCCCAAGCTCCAGCCTGAGCCACAACTTCAAAGCACTATTTTTAGAGTGCTAGCGTGAGACCCACTAACCCAAGTCTGTTGACTCGGATGAGGAGGCTTGCTACAAAATGCTGTGTAGACATACCCTGTCAGTTTATTGAAAAATCAGTGAACAGGCATGACCCTATGGCTAAGGTTAAACACATCTTAGTGGAGAGATCATGTGAGTTGATGGAGGTGGAATACAGTGTATGAGAAGAAACACCAACTGCATGAATACAAAGCTACAGAGTGTGAGTAGTGGTAGTACAAGCTTTCTCCACCATTGACCTGGAGGGACCATTTCTATGAGTAAAAGAGTAGTTCAACCTCCATTGCTCAGTTTAGTGCTGAAACTTCAAGCCAGTAACATAATTGTATTTACCTTCAAATAAGGTGTTGAACTTTTTCTAAATGCCTGGGGCACTGTTGTGCATAACTTCCATAACCAAAATGTCTTGTACCTTCCTCCTCTGAAGCATCTGGTGCTGTCAATTATCAAGCTACTGAACTAAATGGACCATGGGTCTGAACCAGTGTGGAAATTCTCATGTCCCATAATGGGATACCTCTTTACTATGAATTCCCACATATGACTGAGAGAATGGATTCCACTGTATTATGTGAGACTGGAATTCACATAACATTAACTCTGTTTTTCAGATTCAGTACCCTCTGAATATGTGTTATATAGATGTTAATATTTTTATTACTATATTGTGGTAGTGCCTGGTGACACAAGTCAGAGATCAGTACCCTATTGTGCTAGGCACTGTACAAACACTTGCAAAGAACTTATAATCTAAGATATAACAGAAGATAATTAGTGGAGAATGGGCAGAGGAAAGGGAAAGAATGGAGGACAAGATAACAGTAAAACAAGCATTTTTGCTCAATAAGAAATAGTTATGATTTACCATCTGTCTAGCCATTGGCAGCTGCCATTTTCTTGTAGGTATCACAACAGGGGTGAGTCTTCTTGAGGGACTTGAAGGTAGCATTGGAGTTGTGATCAGTAAATATGGAGTGACAAACTTTGTCCTATCCCACCCCTTATATTGAAGATACTGGTCTCTGCTGAATCCTTGGTTGAAGTGTGTATGGGCCGTAGTTCTACAAACTTTACACTAGGTCTTCAGAAATGATGTCATATTCCTATAAATACATTAAGGGAATCTAAAAATCCAACATCAGCAGTATTTTTTGGATCTTAAACTTGCAGTTGGTTGCAATCTGCTTAAATTCCCTGAAATAATTCAGGTTGCTTCCAAACAGGTTTGCATGCCAAGTGCTTCACACATTCAGCAAAGGAGTTGTTCTTCACTCATTTTCAGTTGGCAATCTAGTTCTGTTATAAAAAGTTAGAGCACGACTCTACTAGTTAAAAAAAAACTCCCAAGGTTATAAAAGACCATTGTCATCATATACATGAAGTTCAAGAAGGTAAAAATATTGTTTTTCATCATGACAGTCAGTGGGGGAAATGAGACTGAGGAAAGGTATATGAAAAAGAAGAAAAGGAGAATTTTACTGCTGTATTTTGCTTATAATCTGTTAAATGGAACAGTTACCTAGCCACTGAAACTTTCCACTACGTTCAGTGGAGAATAAGCACCACTCCAGTCTCAGCTACAGATCTCTAAAGGTCCTCTAAGCAGGGTCACGTACACACACTCACACACACACACACACACACACACACACAAAAGAAAGAATTCCTGCTTTTTTCCCCTTTGTAATGGATACTCCAAGTTGACACAGATGGTAGTAATAAGAAGGCAAACTCCAAGGCTGCCAACTGCGTCAGTACTAGCTCTTTCAACACGCCTCATCTGAAACGATAACTATAATTCATGTCCCATTGTATGCTACTGCTGTGCCACGCATCTTTAAAAAATATTAAGTGAATTATTCAGAGAACCGACAGTACTGGAGCATTGGTGGAAAATAAAAATGATCTGTAATAATCTAGCTTTTTTTTTTTAAAGGATTTTAATGCTTCCCAGCAATGATCTACTTTCTGAGTTGGATTAAAAACCACATGCAGGTTCATTTCTTGGTATATTTCTACTTCTGCTGGTATTATCTTACTTAGTGTCAGCTCTTCAGCCTTGTAATAGGGTGAAGCTGCTGAGAATTAAGGTGTGAATACCATATTCTGGGTGAACACTCTGCATAAGAATAAATGTGAAGTGTGCATTGTATAGTGAGAGTAGCCTTTTTCAGGTTTCAAACAAAGACCTGTTAGGTGAACACAAAACTAATGGAGGAAAAAAGACATTTGGGGCCAGATTCTCACTTACAATCAGGCTGCTTTACACTGCTCTGGCAGTGTAAAGGGGTCTTAACATAGGCATCTGTAATCTAACATACTCTATGGATCCTTTATCTTGCTAGAAAGGTGTAAAGCAGCCAAAGTGTAACTGGGTATCAGATCATTTCTCCCTCCTGTTGATTGTTGACAGACATCACTTGCAAAGTACTGATTAATGCTAGGATTGTGTACTGCCTTAATACACAATTAGTGAGACTGCTTTAAATCACTCCAGTGCTGATCTGTTTTCTTTTTCTCTTTGTTTGAGTTTCTTTTGCTGGAACAAATGAGAACCAAATCTTCTAAGCTTGTTTACTGCAAGGACAAATACTTACTATTAAAATGGATTTTAGTGTTTTATTAACAAAAGGAATCTCAGATTAGAGGTGGGCCGTAGGGGCCCTCTAGGAACTCAAACTCCTTGCCCCATGAACTCAATCGAAGGTTTTTGCATAGACGTCAAATGAAGCCAGGGTTACTTGACTTTCTGTTTTTATCAGTGATCAGATAACTTTTTGTGCTGCATTGCTCAGTGCATATTGCTGAGGAGAGATGGTCTCTTTGTGGATGGAGGTGGAAGAAAACTGTCCTGCTGCTATAGGATAATCTGAAACAAGCTGGGGATCTAGGAGTACTGCCATTCCTGAATGTTTGCAGGTCGCGTCTCTCCTGTTGCTGTTACAGATTTGCATTTTTCAGTACTTTCTGGGAGGTGTGTGTACTGTGTGTTTAAATCAAAATACATAATTCAAAATCAGCTGAACCATGTTTTCTCAAAGCTTCCCTCCCCCCAAAAAAAAGTTCATTTAGGTGCGACTAATAAGATAGTAACTTTCCAAGCCCAAAAAGAACTTTGGAAAGATGCTGTTGTCTCCTTTCACCATGTACAATCATTAACCCTTCGTACATATGCATTCCTCCACTTAAGGCTAGTGAACAGTGCACATCAAAGGCCTGATCCAAGGTTCATTGAAATCAATAGATAGATTCCCATTGACTTCAATAGGCTTTGGAGTAGGCCCCAAGTTCATAATTCTTGTCCTTACTTTCAAGGCCCTGCATCAAATAACTCCTGCATATCCCTGACCTGGTCTCTTTTCTCCCCCCTTCCCCTTTCCCTCTTTGCTCCATAAGTGACATCAGCCTCAATACCCCTTTCATCTTTTCCTGTCACACTTTCTTTCATGCAGCCCCTTATTTTGGGAATAACATCCTCATTCTTGTTTGTAGTGTGATGACAAGCACAAAGAACCATGTTTTAAGCAGCAAATAGATAACTCCTTGACCAGGAAGTTCCCCCATTTACTAAACTCCCTCCAGCAACACATCCTGGTCCTCTCTCATAACTGTGATGGAACAGAAACTCCATAACCACTCCACATCTCCCTTTCTTTATAATCAAATAAAACCTAGATTATAAACAAAAATCTAAACCAGCATTTCAAAATAAACTTCAAATTCCTTAAAACTGTTTACACTACTATGTCCCCATATCAATTAAATTTAAATATTCCTGATTAGTATTCTAAAGATCAAGTTTCTAATGTCTGATCAGTCTTCCAGCCCGTGCTCTCATTTCTGTTGAGGTTGCGTGTGGAGTTCCCTGTGGAGGAACTGTCTTGCTGACAGAGTACCTGCAGGTCCCAGATCCTCTCTTTGTTGTGTTGGGGAAAACTGAAGATGAATCCAATTCCTCTGGATCTCCTCTGGATTTTGGGGTCTCCACTAGGTAGGATCTGGGAGTTTCTGCCTGATTTGGAACAGTTCCAGTGGCTGGGAGCTTTTGAGTCAAACTTGTCCCTTGGTCTCAGTTCAGGTAGTGCTTTTTGTTCTTTGCCAAACACTGGAGTTGCTACCGAATTTTTATTTTGACATCCCATTTTTGAGAACTCCTTGATCAGGATGGTCTCCCTGCCCCTGTTTCTTAGGCTCTCTGGTGCAACACATCCTGGACCAGGAACCTATAACCACTCCACGCTGGTCTCCAAGCCATCTCCCTCATCTCATTCATATCTAACATGTTTCTCCTTAATTTCTTTATTGGAAATGAGGGGGAAGAACGGTAACACATGCATACAAAGAAGAACACAAATCGATATACCCATCACAATGTGTACAGCATAGCTGTAATCTAATTATTGTTGCTCTCACCCTTCTCTCCCTTTCCACTCACTTCCCTCCTCCCCTTCCCCGTTTGTTGTTATCCATTTTGTGATCCTAATTTGGTCTGACATGTCAAGGATACGCTTAATGTTCCTTGGGCCTGGGACCATTTCTTTACTTGTGACATACCTAGCCTTACATCAATTTAATAGTTAATAATCTCTCACTCCTCCTTCAAATTTCTCCACAAAGCTCTATTTTATTCAGGGCTAAAACTAGCACAGTACTTAAGCACGTATTTAACTTTACTGACATAAGTGCTCTCATAGACTTCAATGGGATAACATCCCACCACTAACTTCCACTTAGACTATACTCATTGCCACTCCTGAGTATGAAAGGATTATTAAACAAGCAAACCTAGAACTTTTGCATTCCCATGTGCTTTGTGTGAAGCCTTTTCTTCTTTTCCTTATTTTTCTTGTTTAATTATTCCAGTAATTCTTTCCTTCTCTGTCATGTTTCTTTCTTCTGAAGGCCCTTGTTTCTCAAAGTACTTAAACTCAAGCCTAACTTTAAGCATGTGTGTACTTACATGCTTGAAATTAAGTACGTGCTTAGGTATCTTGCTGAATATGGGCCTGAACAAATAGTTTTGTCATCAGCTATCCACCATTCATTATCCAATAATTGGTTGGCGTCCAGTATCCAGTAGAGAGAATTAGGGTACATCACATTGGAATAGATTGCTCATCTATCAATGACATTATGTACCTGCGCCCTCAATGACCGTGATGGCTTTAAACAATGCAACATCGATCATGAAGTGGTGAATGAAAAATATTCAAGTGAGCATAAAGATGGATTTGATCCTAACATAGACTTACAATGGGCACCCTTAAAAGTTTTTCTTTTACCATTTCCCCCCCTCTTAGCTAAGGGATTACTGCTATGAGAAGGTATTCCCCTTACTTAGACCTGGGAATGGCACGAGTTCGGTTAATAACTTACCCAACAGTAAGAATGAAAAAGCAAATTGTTTAGGGTGCTCATTTTATAGGGAAGTTATTTCAGAGTGATTGCTGGGGAAATTCATTTTCCAATTTTTTACTGGGACCTGCCTACTGTAGTTCCCCTATCACACTGAAAAGTTGCCCCACAGAAAGATTCCACTGCACCCAGGGTCACTGAAATTAGTGTAATTACCAGTAGCACTAAATGAATAGCCTTGCAGAGCTTTCTACTGAATATAAGAGGCATGCATTGTAGGAATTAAATGAGCACATGAATTAAATTCCAGCAGTTGCAAGCAACAGCTTTGCAAAAAATGGCCAGTTGTTATTTTTTCCCCGTTTTTTATTTCTAGCAGGTGTCCCCTTCTGGTGATCGTGAAGGAGCCCTAAGAGCCAAAGTGGAAATAGTGAGTGAATAAATACTCCCCAAGCTCTTTTAAAATTACATGCACATTCCAAAGCTAAAAATATCCTCAAAGTGTACATTTATAATTTCATTTAAAGCAAAGGACTGCTTGTCAATAACTCCATTTGCTCTGTTTATTATTCTTTGCTCAGGTTAAACATTTGACATTTAAGCCCTCAACAGAGGGTCAATGGAACTGAATTTCAGCAAGATATCTCACAAAGAAGACTTGCATTTTCTAAAATTCTTGGGGGTGTATTTCAATAAGATGGGTATGCATTTCCCACAACACCTTAGCACTCTGGGAGGTGGCACAGTGTCGGGGTGTTAAATACAAAACAGCTGCATTAACCACTGACCCAGGAGAGGAAAGATTAGATGCAGCAGAGTAACTTTAAGCCTGGTTTGACCCCAAATGTCAGTCCAGGTCAAGCGCATATAAGGGATGCAATCAGTGTAAGAGAAGGGATGTCCAAAGATTTTAATGGAGGTCATGGGAAAAGTCACCTACCTTGAACTTGATCACAATCAGTTCTGATTGTTAAAAGGGTCGTGGTGGCTTTAAGGAATGCATTAATATATTCATGGCTTTCTGGCTTCTGAAACCCAATGTAAAGTTTTAATATAGGAAGATTCTTACCTTGTGGACAGGATGTGTAGATCATATAGTAAAAGTGATTTGTCATGCTTAGTTGACAATGTAAGTTCTATCCATACTAACATTACTGATACTTTTTCTTGTCTTTTTAAAAGCTGTGTTAGAAATGGGCTACATGGAAATGCTTAATTTTGTTAAATGGACGTAAATAGAAGTAGCTTGCCTCTCAAATAGAAAATTTAAACAAATTACACATTATACAGTATATTTCCCATCATATTTTATTTCCACTAAGTAATTTCCCTTTCTTTAATTACTTTAGAAACTAATGTAGTTACAGAACTGAATTTACACTATTAACTTCGCTAATTTCATCCACTAAAGGAAAAATCTGATAGCTGGATATTAGGCTATTCAGAGATAAAAGTGTATCAAACTGCCAGCAGAAAGGCTTGCAGCAGATAAACTTTCTTCCTTTTGCAAAAATATTACACTTCACACACTGGGCCATCCTTAACCCTGATATGTTCCTTTGTACCACTCAAACTGACCTAACTGGGAAGCAAGGGGCTCCTCTGGGATAGAGTCTCTACCACTCCTTCTGCACCCCACAAGATAGTGTAATGTTCTAACTACAATCTATCTAGGATCCCACTCTTGCAAAAACGTACTCCTATGCTTACCATCACACACTCTGAGTAGACCCATTCAATTCAATGGAGCGACTTGCAGTACATACAGTTAATCAAGTACGTAAGTATTTGTAGAATCAGGGCTTACGGGTCTTCTCTACACTGAAAACGTAGGTCAATCTAACTACATCGCTTAGGGCATTGAAAAACGTTGTGCTTTGTGCAACATAGTTAGGTTGACCTAGAACAGGGGTCGGCAACCTTTCAGAAGCGGTGTGCCGAGTCTTCATTTATTCACTCTAATTTAAGGTCTCGCGTGCCGGTAATACATTTTAATGTTTTTTAGAAGGTCTCTCTCTATAAGTCTATATATTATATAACTAAACTAGTGTTGTATTGTAAAATAAACAAGGTTTTCAAAATGTTTAAGAACCTGCCTGAAGCCTGGGAAGGCCAGGGCAGCTGATCGGGGACACCCCAGGACAGGAGCCAGGAGGAGCACTGTGCCAGGGAGGAATCGCCCGAGAAGGACAGACCGGAGCTGGACCCAGTATCACTGCTGCCCAGAGCTGCATGGGGCTGTGAGTACTAGGGCTTGTGACTCTGCATTGGGAACAAGGAGGGAGGCTGTAGCTAGTTAAGTGGGGAGGTGGTCGCTCTGTGTGGCTTTGCAGAGGGTGGCAGAAGAGTACACCCGAGGGGTTTGTTGGGGAAAGTTCACTGACGCTGAAGACGACCAGGAGCACCCAAGACTCACCACTGGACTGGAACTTTGCTCAGGACTCCTGAACTGTGCGTGCAGACACATTGCTCGGTGTCTGCCCTTCCAGACTGTGCTACCACTGAGCCCATGGGGCCTTGGTTTGGATGCAACCCTGTTTTACCGCTCCCCCTATATTTCCCCTTGTTGTTTTTCTTCCCTCATCCCTTTGTAAATAAATATTTCCCTTTTCTTATATCCATTGTACTTTTCCGGTGTGTGTGTGTGTTCACTCTGGGGGTTTGGAACAGATGCCCCTGGGGTGGAAGGGATTTTTCCTGCTGCATTCCTGCATGCACCTTCTCTTGGCCAGAGCTGCCTGCAGAACAGACTCCATCTTGGCCACGAGGGCGCTAAAGTTACACAGTCATTTGAAGGACAGGAAGAAAGTGACATGGTGCACCATACTGCAATTTATGCATCATACCTACTGTAATTTTGAGAGGCTCACTTTTATTAACGTTGCGGAATTAATAAAATCAAAATCTACGTTTTTTTTCTAAAATGGGGGTTCTACAGTAGCCGCAACTTGTGTAGTTTTATTACAGAAATAAGATTAGGTTTAATCATCTGTCTCTCTGCTTCTATTCTGTACTAGTTTTTCATAAGTAGAGAGTCTTATCTTATGGTATTTGTCCTACCAGTATGATTGGATGAAAGAATATCATTAGCAAAATTGTTTCATGCCAATTAATAATGGTCTGGAGGCAAGTACATTCATTGGAGAAGACAGTATTCTACAGTTATAAGCCATATTCATGAGTTCTCTAAACTAGCACTGCAGCATGCTTTTCACCAGAGATTGTTAAATGTGATAAATGCATAGGTTGGCATGAAAAATATGGGCTTATCCCACTTTGTTTGCCAATTTGTCCCCCCTTCCTGCTAGCCTTGCTTTTTCATGTTCTGTTAATCTGAAAGCATTAGCTGGCTGTGGCAGATGGACTGCTTTCCTCAGAAGAGTTCTGGTTTGCTCCTGCTTGAAACAGCCAGTGAAAATCAGTATGAAGGAGTGGCAGTCATCTTGAGAGGAGCATTTGTATCTGTCTCCAAAATATTTCCAGGCTCTGAAGATGAAAACTGGATGGCGAGGGATTCCTACAGCTAGAGGAGATGATCTTAATTTTAAATGTATTCATTATGGCTCATAAAAGAGGGATCAGGGAGGAGAATCTGCTACTGGCAAGAAGAAGGCAGGAGGAGAAAATGTTAATTATAAACACATTTATTATTAACAATAAGTGTGGGGACATGGTAGAAAGAGGGTTTTCATTTTTAACACGTGCAGTATTAATCATGAATGATACAAGGGTTACAAATGAGAATTTGCTGGGAGACAGGGCAGAGGGGAAGATTATTTTTATTAAACATACTGAGCCAATTTGTGTCCTCTGATACATGCACACAACTCCCATTGATTTCAATAGGATGACTCCACTTGCATCCCAGAGGATAATTAGGTCCTGTATGTTCTGTATGTATTAATAATTAAAAACATAGTTCAGGACAGGATTGAGGGAAGTGCAGCTGGGGGAGGGGAAGGGCATTAGAGTAACACTAATAAAAATTCCTTCTGCTTTGCTCTCAAAAGGGACGTTGAAAAGGACAGTAACACTAACGAAGATTAAAACAAGCGGGTTTAATTAGCTAGACCCAAGCTTTTGGTAGGATGGTGCCTATTGATACACAAAGAAGAGATGTTCCCAGATAAAAAAAAATGAAAGCAATCATTCAGACATGCCTGTTTCTTCAGTTTAAAATGAATTGGTTATCATCTTAGATGGCAGGGTTTTTTTAAAAGCATTTAGTGCTGCACAAATATAAGAAAAAACAAGTCTTTGTCTAGAGGAGCTTATTGACTAGGGCAGTGGTTCCCAAACTTGTTCCGCCGCGTGTGCAGGGAAAGGCCCTGGCGGGCCGGGCCGGTTTGTTTACCTGCCGCATCCGCAGGTTCAGCCGATCGCGGCTCCCAGTGGCGGCAGTTCACTGCTCCAGGCCAATGGGGGCTGTGGGAAGTGGCGCGGGCCGATACTGGCCGCCGCTTCCAGCAGCTCCCATTGCCCTGGAACAGCGAACTGCGGCCACTGGGAGCCGCAATCAGCCGAACCTGTGGACGCGGCAGGTAAACAAACTAGAGCAAGTTTGGGAACCACTGGACTAGGGGCCTGATTCACCATTGTTTTTTCCAGTTTTACACCTGAGTATAAATGCAAAATTTAAATTTAAATGGAATTTGGAATTCAACTTTAAATAGGGTTATGCGGATGTAAAACTGGAGTAACACATTAGTAAATAAGGTCTGAGGGAAAGAGAGACCACATGGCTGGCTGGAGGGCAGGGTGTGGGGACATTTGTAGATTTACATGCTGTGTGAATGTCCTACCCAGACTGCAAAATGAAGTGAAGTTCAAAACCAGGCTCATTTGTGTGGGCTCGTTTTATGCTGGCCATAATTAAAGAACCTTTGTAATCCTCTCATTTAACTGATTGTCCTTCTATTGGTCTTTGCAGGACTCCTTCTCCCATTCACTGTTGGAGACCCCTGGATTCTGTCTTTGTCCCCAGCCTCTTCTCTGTCTACACACACTCATTGGATGACCTTACCGATCCAGTTCTTGCATCTACGCTGATGAGTCCCACATCTAACTCTCTGTCATTGGTCTTTCATGATCTATCCTGTCATGCATCTCTAACTGACTTTTGAATATCCCCTTGGGAAACTCGCCCACCACGCAAACTCAGCATGTCCAGAACCAAATTCATTACCTTTCCCTTCATTACCTTTTCATTCATTACATACACCCTTCCCTCTTCCCATATTCTCCATTGCTTTTGACATTACTACCATCCTCACCATCAACCAGGCTCACAGTTGAGTGATTCTTTCTCCATACATGCCCAGCTCTCATCTAATTCTGGCCTTTCTTTCTTTATATTGGTCCTCATCTCCTTCCACTCCCATTGAATACAAGGAGGCATTCAACTCCTTTGAAGGGTCTGGGACGAGTATCTCCAGCTGCATGTCTCTATCCTTACTTCCAAGATTCTGGTTCATGCTCTAATTTCCTATCTTGAGTACTGCAACCTCCCATTCTCCTGTCTCCCCCTCTTTTCATCTGTTTCACTTCCATTCAACATATTAATGCTCAGACTGTGTCTTCCCACTTTTTTGTATCTCTAGACTGTCTTCTCTTTTTCTGTATGAAGTTCAATCTCCTGCATGATGATCTGACCTCACATTGGTCCATTTTGGTTAATTCTATTTGTTTTTCTTTAGTCTAAAGGAAAATTAGGCCTCTTGGCATGTCTTTTAATTCCTATTCTATTGTTTAATTACTTCCCAGCCAAATACTGTAAATTTACTGAGTAGCAACCAGTACTTCTTTGCAAAGTTGAAGTAGATTAACTGTAATAACTTGGACAAAGTGTAAGGTTATGATATTTGGAAATCTAGGGCTGGAAAAGTTGCATTCCAGTCTATACAGCAATAGATAATTATAATTAAGACAATTTGAAGAGCTGAGTAGTTCTATAGCTGTCACTGATAACATCTAATGTGTTACCATAAAGGTTATCAAAGAGTTTCCATTTTGCCCCCTCATTTTGTTATGCTTGTAACTTTCCAATTTATCCAGCTTTTGGGTTGAAATTTTCCATTTTTGGTCTCTGGCTGAAGGTGAATATTTCTTTAATGTCTGAGTAAAATCCCTCAGCTGTCTGTGTGTCAGGGAAGTGTGTGTGTGTGGCGGTGGGAGGGGAATATAAACTTTCCCAGTTTTAAAAACATTCTAACCATGCTTTTTGAACAGTGTATGACTGAAGTCAGAAATCTGAAACCTAGCTAACATATAGACTGAGACTTTGTTCTGTATCTCTTGGAGGAGCAGCATAAGGAGAGGGAGAGGTGAGGCCAAGATGGTTTTAGCCTACTTTTATACCCTCGAGATTCTGGGCAGTTCTAAGAAACAATGTAAAGCCCCCAGCTCTTCTAATTTATGGCAGCCTCCTGAGGGTTGGCTATGGGCTGCTCTGCAGTCCAGAGAAGCCCAGAATCACTTGTAGCTCTCTGTGCTATGACCTCACCCATTCCCACACCAGGCCTTGCCCTTGCTCCAGCAGGCCCCGCTTATTGACTTGCCCAGAGTAGACCAATGGCGCTTCTATGCTATGCCTGCACCAGGGAAACTCTCCCCAGTTCCTATATGCCATTATAGCAGTATATAGAGGGTAACAGCATGAGGAGAATCTCCTCCATAGTTTTTAGTGAGATTTATAGCTTTCCTTAATTTGAGGAGGGTGAGCACAACGGGAAGGTATTAGAAGGGGAAAGGGCTTGAAGTTCCCTCTTGAAGAAGCTGAAGGAAAGGTCAGCGTAGCAGACCCCGCTGCCTGCCTCCTACCACAAAGAAAGCTCTAAGTAAAGGTTAGATAGAATAATATCAGATTCCAAAGAAAGATTAGCTATTCCTTGGAGTAATGGTGCCATTACAGATAAAGCTCCCTTAGTAGCCAAACAGAAATTGAATCCAAAGAACATGACACATCATTAACCTCAGACTATGTATCATGTCTGAATCAGATACAGAAACCTCAGTGAAGCTACTCAAATTTCCTGGGTGGCAAATTAAAAGAATCAACTCTGGAGGAGAATAATCACAAAATTGACACGATATGCAGTTTGTTCTCAACATCTGGACCTTATTAATTAAATAACTGCTGACTATGTTACAAACATCCATAGATGGAAAGAAACTGTAAAGTATGGGTAAAATCCTGACTCTGTTGAAGTCAATGACAAAACTTGAACTCAACAAAGCCAGGAATTTCACCCTGTGTGTTTTCTGGTTTAAAAGACTGGCATCAAAAATAGATGCAAAGTGCCTTCCTTCTCGAGAAATAATACCAGAGAAATGAACTACCCTGCAAGAGCATCAACAATATTTTAACATGCAGTTTCCATGAAAAATAAACACATTTTACTTTTTAAAAATAATTATGTTAAGTCAGGAAACTCAACATACAAAAATGCATTGGCCGTGTTTTTGATGAAAAATACCATGGATGGAATTCTGGCCCCACTGGAGTTATGCCATTGACTTCAATGGAGTCAGGATTTCATCCTATAATATAATATCTATGTGAAATCCTGTCCCCATTGAAGACAACGGTGTATGTATATGTAAAATATGTAAACAGAACTTAAAAGAATGATGCTAGGCCATATGCATCCTTCGTGTAACTTCATGACTTTGTTAGGATCTAACCATTGTCTTGTTTGGAACTACAATAAACAATAGTGTTTACAGACATCTGACAAACTCTTTTCTTAACAATTTATATGTTGTTTGAGATCTCACTGTAACGATAGCAACACAACAATATGGCAATAACTGAGGTCTGACATGGTAATTGAAAGTGGACATGGCCTGTTCTTGTTCCCCTCAGGATTATAGGATAAATTCTTGACTTTTGGGACCTGGGAGACCCTTCCACATACTGTAGCATATATGTAGGGCCCTACCAAATTCATGGCAGTGTAAAATGCATCACGGACCATGAAATCTGGTCTCCTCCGTGAAATCTGGTCTTTTTTGTACTTTTACCCTATATTACACAGATTTCACGGGGAGACCAGTGTTTCTCAAACTGGGGGTCCTGACCCAAAAGGAGGTTGTGTGTGTGTGGGGGGGGAGGGGGTTGCAAAGCTATTCTAGGGGGGGGTCGCAGTATTGCCACCTTTAGTTCTGTGCTGCCTTCAGAGGCGGACAGCTGGAGAGGGGCGGATGCTGGCCACCTGCCCAGCTCTGAAGGCAGTACCACCTCCGGCAACAGCACAGAAGTAGGGGTGGCAATACCGCGGTCCCCTACAATAGCCTTGAGACCCCCCCCCCCCCCATGATCCCTTTTGGGTTGGGACCCACATGGTTACAACACCCTGAAATTTCAGATTTAATTATCTGAAATTTACTATTTTTAAAATCCTATGACCATGAAATTGACCAAAATCAAGCGGGAATTTGGGTAGCGCCCTACAAATATGTAATCTGAAATTCTGACTAAACTATCACTGAGGCTTTATATTTTCTAGGCATTTTAAAAGCTTCTTTGAGTTTGATATGAACATTCTTCAGATCAGCTGAACTCAGTAACTTAGAATTGAATGCATCCAATTTTCTTTTGCACAGCATTAAAATAGGATTTCATTTAGGATTTCATGCAATCTGTAGTCAACTGTCTGCTCCTGACCACAATCCTACATAACTTTTTTTCCTAAGAATGCTCATCTCACAAGGATAATATAGTAGCAGTTACTTGTGATATTTAATTTAGCATGAACAACTGTTATGTTCTTTTGGTGAAAGAACTTGTCCTTCACAAGCAATATGCTTCCCATAATGCAGAATACAAGTGATATACACTGTCACGTATTGAATATAACATATCACAATTTGAATGAGGGAATCTTTTGCATTCTGTCCCCAATTCAGTAAATACTTACAGACATCCCTTACTTTAAGCATGTAAAATAGTCCAAGATTTGTCTACACTAGAACTTACTTATGTCGCTCAGGGGTGTGAATAATCCACATGCCTGAGTGATGTAAGTTACACCGACCTAAGCGTCGGTGTAGACAGTGCTATATTGGTGGGAGTGCTTCTTCTGCTGACATAACTGCTACCCCTTGTGGGAGATGGAGTAATTAAGCTCTACGGGAGAGCTCTCTCCCGTAAGCTTAGAGTGTCTTCCCCAAAAGCACTATAGCGGCATAGCTGCAGCACATCAAGTGTAGATGTAGCCCAGTGAAGTCAATGTAACTGTTTGTGTACTTCAAGATAAGCATGTGTGTATGGATTTGCAGAATTGGGGTCTGGATAGTAGAATGTTCAAGAAGTATACATTTACTTTTTTTTCTGCCTTGGAGTCTTCAATGTTTGAAATCCCACAAACTTCTTCATGATGCCATCTGAACTTAGCTGTGTCATGACACACTCCTATATAGCTATTTACATTTACTGATAATGCAACACTAAGTACTCGCAACTTGATTTAATAATCATTGTGACATTCTATACCCTGGGGGAGTGCCCTGTAACCCCCATATTCCTTATTTATATATAATTGTGAACTTGCATATAAAGCATGCCTTGTAAGGTACAGAGGAAAGGTTATCATCTGGTGAAAGTCACTGTTCTATCTGAATATGTATATCATTAGTGCATATGAAGTTATGAGAATTGTGTTGTATGACTGTCACTAAAATATGCTGTGGGTTTGGGAAGCGCCCAGATATTAGCTCCTCAAAGACAATAACCAGGGGAATAACCAATGCCCAGGCGGGCAGGTGTTGAACAACCATCAACAGCCATTGTCCAACAAGGGAGTTACAATGCAATGACTCACTTGCATAGGGCCACACCAGGGGAATTGCTTAACTTTGCCTGGGGACTCAGCAGTGCTCACCAGACATGCCTGGACTTGTGTTCTCCAAATACATGGACTAAGGGTATAAAACAGAACACAGGAGCCCCACACTTGGCCATTCTCCTATCCCCACCTACGCTGCAAGCAACAAGGACACTCCGAAGACTCCAACAGAGGGTACTGGCCTCTGTACTATGTGTACTATGAACTACAATATCCAGTGGGATGAGAAAAATTGCTTAATCTAGATGTTGCCCAGTCTAATAGGGTTGAGAGTTTAGACTGTGCTTATATTTTCTTTTCTTTTGGTAACTAACTCTCAGTTTTTGCCTATCACTTATAATCACTTCAAATCTATCTTTTGTAGATATTATTTATATACTTATTTTACTGTTGATCTTTACCAGTGAGTTTGCCTGAAGTGTTTGGCAAATCTGCTCAGGTTTGCAAAGGCTGGAGTATATCCACTTTCCATTGATGAAGTGGTGAACCAATTAATAAATTTGCACTGCTTATCTTGAGCAGTGCAAGACAGTATATTCCTGAGGTACAGTGCTGGGAGCTGGGAGGATTTGGCTCATGCCTTTCTCTGTGTGATTCATGAGTGGCTCTGGGAGCATTCATACAATCTAGCTGGGTGTGCGGCTCCACATGCTGTTGTGCAGAGTGATCACAGCGCCTGGAGGGGTTTGCTGCTTGTCACTAGCAAAGCACTGTGAGAGACAGCCCAGCCTGGAGAGTTAAGGGGGCACAGCAGTCCCACAGTCCCAGGCTGCACCCCAGGGACCCCATCACAATCATTTATATAGACCCACAAATCTGGGGTACTTTACTCCGTCTCCCATGAAAAGCCATGGCATGCAAGTAGTTAAAACCAATTACAGGTTGTTCTTACTTAACTCTCTTTAAATTAATTTCTTCCAATTCTGAGCAGAAATTCAGCACATATAAATGTAAGAAAAATCCAAAGCCTATCAAGCTGTTTTCTCACAGACCATAATTTTCCAGGTAAACACAACAATTAACTCATTCACCCCACTAAAAGGGAGCAACTTAAAAGTTGCTCCACTTTTGAGTCATCTGGCAGCAAAATGAGCTTTCTGCAAAGTCACTGTCATATTGCACCCGAAATCTGGCATCTGCAAAACCACTTGGAATTCTTATGCCAGACTGAAAAATCATATTCAAACAATATACTTGTGGAGTGACTAAGAGGATTTACATACTTCCTTGAGATTAGTTCATAAAAGGTTTGAATTAGAAATTAGAGATCTTGCATATGTTTAATTCAATTTTATCAAAAATGTTTGGCCAAGTAGAGAGAGATATATCAACAGTGTTGGTCTGCTTTAGCTGTTAAACATCAGAATATGGTAATGCTATGACATGGAAAAAATCAGCAAGTTCCAGCAGACAGAGAGAGAGAGAGAGAAGTTTTTATCATGGTTAACTCACAACTAAATATCTATTTACAAATACATTATTTACTAAATTAAAACTCCCATGTGTTCAATATCTATGACTTGAATCCACATGACAAATCCTAAACATATATCTAACATTCGATGTAAAACTATATGATGTATTTTATACTACATTTTAAAGTATGTGAACAATACAATATTTTGTCATTGGTGATGTGACCCAAATATTTTAATCACCCATCATATGTCAGGAGTAATAGAAGTTGCTTGTAATACTTTCACTGAATAAGTTCAGGTACATAATCTAGCAGCAATTTAGTGTACTATTCTGCATGAAACTATTTTCAGGTCATGATATTCTATTCTCACTCTCTATGCTAAATTTCTTTTTCATAGATTCATAAATTTAAGGCCAGAAGAGGAATTATGATCAGGTACTGTAACCCTCATTGACAAAAATCTGAATTTAACACAAAGATCAAGAACATGAGTCTTGTTGAAGTAAAATATAGATGGCTCTATCTTAGCCCCTGAAGCCCAAGTGTTAGGAGGAACAATAGTTAATGACTAAGAGTTTAAAAGGGAGACCAACACAGTTTTCACTTCTCCTTTAGATAAACATTTAAAAAAATACCATAATTTAAACTAAATTTCTGTATTAATACAGCAGAAATGTAACAACTTTTACGTCTATGGAATAAATAGTCTTAATCTTAGCCCTGATCCTGCAGTTGGATTCTCACGTGGCTCCAACTGCAGGACCAGGATCCTTTTTAAATATTCTTTGAATTCACAGAAGAATTCCATAAATTATTCCTAATTTAGTGGTTTATGTGTGTGTGTGTATATATATAACACAAGACAAGATACAAAGGAGGTATGTGGATTGCTGATGATGAAATGAAGGAAGAGTTGATTGTTTGAAGTACACAACAGAGGATTTGATCCTGTTCTTGTAGCAATCTCTGGATTCGCAGGAAGTCTATCAAATAATATTGGTATCTGTAATATTGGTTTAAGAGATATTTAAAATCTAATTTGTACACACATTGACTATAGAAGATCTCACAATGCAATTTAACTTGATGCATTTAGCTTATATCCATGCCTTGTTTGAGAGAGTTGTCCCAAAACTTGAGCTATTCATTTGGAAGGCAAACGAGAATTACATACTTTACTTGAATGTCTATCCCTTCCTGCTTTTTCATGTTCATATCTTACTACTCTGTCTAAAGACTGGGACAGACATGTTGTTGCTTCCTCAAGGAAACCTGCCAAGTAGCTTTCAGTGATGCTAACAAACACTCAAATTCCAATTGCAATCTTTGGTGTTGCAACAAGATCAAATGATTTGGTATGTACAGGAAGTAAGACGAAGGCCTAGTTTATTTTTCAAATAGTTTAATGAGAAATGAGAAGGTCCATATAAGTTACAGTCGATAATCTTTAAGTTTCTCACTTGAAACTATTGTCAAGAGCAAAAAGTCACTTTGGTATCACTCTACTAAAATACACATTCAGTACTAGGGTTTAAAAACTAAATAGGAAAAACTTATAATTATGTGTAAGTGTCAGGAACTGAAGCAATGCTTAATTATCATTCCACTGATAGAACAAACACTACAGCCTCTGTCCTGCAGAGGGTTATGAGAGACTCTTTAAGGGTATAGTTTTATGCCTGGCAGGAAATCTTTGTCCTGTTTAGGCCCCAAGTCTGCAAAATTTACTCAGTGTGTTACACCACTAAAATCCATGGAGTTACATCATGGGTAAATTTGGGGCAATGCATTTGCTTATTGAGGCCCTGCATCAGCAAAGCACTTATGCCTGGATCCACAAAGAGACTTAGGCAGAGGTTTTTGGGGGGCTGGGAAAAATCTGAAACTGGGGCCTGGCACCCTTCCAAAAAAGTTACCACTGAGGTGAGGCCCTAAGGGTTTTGGAGAGCGAACTTGCCCTGCACTTACCTCATAGTGGCGGCTCTTGTCCCACAGGCTGGGCCCAACTCCCCACTCTGGGTGTTATGATCAGGGTATGGGGCTGCAGTAGGGTGGCCAGATGGCAAATGTGAAAAATCGGGACAGAGGATGGGGAATAATTGGTGCCTATATAAGAAAAAGCCCCAAATATCGGGACTGTCCCTATAAAATCAGGACATCTGGTCACCCTAGGCTGCAGTGTCACTCACACTTGACCTGTCCTACCTGCAGAGGGGCAGCTGGTTCAAACCTGATTGGCGCCATGACTTTGTGCTCTAGGTTGCAATACCATTCTGTTTGGGGCCCCTCTCAAATGGAAGGCCTGAATGCCTAAATCCCAGATTTATGCACCACTGCAATCCATAAAAACCCCACTCCGCTGCCACCTAACCCTGTAAGTGACAAGTGAGTTTAGGTACCTACATTTTTGTAGCAAGACCCACTTAAGCATCTATATTTCTACCTTTGGGCATTCATACTGATGTCTCACTTCAGATATCTGGACACTTATCTCCCACCTAAGTCCCCGAGTGATCCACAAAACAGGAGAAGATGGGCAGAGGGGCACCTATCTCACCCATGCGGCCTGATCCAATAGACAGTAGGTCAGATCACACATACCAAAGTGGGCCCCATTCAAAATCTGGCTGGAGGAGGATTTGCCTACCTTGTAATTTTTAGCCCAGTGGTTAGCGCACTCACCTGGGATGTGTGAGCCCTGGGCTCAATTTCCCCCCTCTGCCTGAGGAGGAAAACGGATTTGAACAGGGGTCTCCTAACTCTGAGGAGAGTGCTAACCATTGGGTTATAGAGTCATTCTCACTGTTGCTCTCTTGGTCCAATGGTTCTTCAATTATTTATCCAAAGTGGAACAGCTTCAACGGGTGAGATGGAGAGAGACCCATTTCCGAATATCCATTAGCCCAATTTTAGAGTAGGCTCCTGAGAGGTGTGGGCAACTCCTGTTCAAATCCTTTCTCGCCCTCAGGCAGAGTGGAAGATTAAACCCGGGGCCTCTTACATCCTGGATGAGTGCTCGAACCTCTGGGCTAAAGGTTATAACATAGGAGGCATCACCACCACCACCTCTGGCAACTGTTTGTGTGGAATGAGGCAGGGGCCTAAGTCATTCTCAAAAGAAACTCCTTAGATGCCTAAGCCTCCTGACTCTCATTGGCTATCTGAGGAGGGAAGCCGCCTAGCTTGCTGGCTTTTGTAGATTGCATTCTTGGGAGCCTGCTGTCTCTCCCCAGGCATTGTAACGAGAGTCTGGGCTTTGTGGACCCCATTGTTGTCCAAGTGATTTCCTGAGCATCTAAAAGTTAGGCATTGCAACACTGAGCACTGTAACCCCTAAGTTCCTTTGTGGATCTGCTTAAATTCTGTACTAAATTGGTGCCTGGTGACACAGCCAATATATTTCAGGCCAAATTCTACCCCGGCTAGTGCTAAGAGGAGAAACTAGGGAGGTTAATAAGAATAATGAGCTCTTCTCTCTCTGGGGTGGACTAGTGGTAAATGGAATGTGGTAAAAGCTGCTGCTCCTTTGCTCCTGGCTGGCATGTACTGCAGACAGCAGCAGACAGCAGCTGGCAGGGTTAGCTATGTCCCTTAGGTGGTAGACAATGTGCATTTGGGGTCCCCATGTGCCAACTGGCATGGAAGTGGGTTAATTTTCCTAGCACTCCTTGTAGTGCTGAGAGCATGGGTGTTGGGGAAAGAGGTTTCCTTTGCACAGCATAGTTTACTAATCACTGTTTAATTACATGGTTTATAAGAAGATTTTATAGTAACAAGAACTTAGCTGAATATACTCGGAAAAATGCTTGCCTTCCTAGACCGTTAATTTTCCATGGAACTGGTTTTAAACCTGGTGGACCAAGTTCTGCAACCCTGTTTCAATCCGTGGATTTGGGTTTGTCCTGCTAGTGTGGAAGGTGCATGACTATTTTAAACCTGTGCTGAAAATATCCCCTGGATTAAGTCCCATGTTTATAACCAGTTCCACTAACGCTAACACATTTTTATCCCCCAGGAATACGGGTCTATAGAAAGGGAGAGAGAACACAGAGAGGAAAAAGCACAGAACACGCCCGGCTTCTTCCCGCCCCCACTCTGCCCCTCCCCAAGGCCCTGCCCTTGCTCTACTTCTTCGCGCCCCCGCTCTGCCCCCTCTCCCAAGGCCCCCCTCCTGCCACTTGCTGCTCTCCACTATCTCCCAAGTGTCTCCCGCCAGCTGCCGAACAGCGGATTGGCAAGGTCGCCGAACAGCTGTGGCTGGTGGGTGCTGAGCACCCCCAATTTTTTTTTTCCGTGGGTGCTTGAGCCCCAGAGCATGCACAGAGTCGGCACCTATGTTGTTTTGAGATCACATTTTGAATAGGAATACTTTATACTGAAATAAGCAAAACATCAGTAAGAATAACAGGGAAACAAGTCATTTGATTGTTACTAGCTCTGGGGATTTTATTGTTAGTTTGAACTTTGATTGTTAACTTATGCATGTCTTTACGTCCTATTTGACTTTTAACTTCATGCTTCAGGTGACTATGGCAAATGATGACAATGCAAAGATTGTTTCCTTGTATGAAAAGGTTGCCCAATACAGATGAAAATCAGACAGCAATCTGTTTTATTTTTAATAGAGAGACAATGCAATTTAAAAAACAACAACATCTATTGATAAGTAGAATGATTTCCAGTCAATCAGGTTTTTTTAAAAAGTACTGGCGTGGTACAGTTTAAATTGCTGAAGGGCAAACACAGTGCCTACTTTATAACCGCTTTTTCTTCTTCTTCTTCTTCTTCTTTGTTTCCTGGTACACTTATCTGTCTTAATATTTTTAAACAATTGAGGCAAATGAGGAAGATTAAAAATTGCCCTATTTGCATGAGCTTATTTTAAAAATACAGTATATGCAATGCCATCTAAACTTACAACTTATTAAACTGCTGCGCATGCAATAAAAATACTGCTGCAATATAAGTCGTCCTTAGAAGAACTTAATTTTCCTGACTGTGCAAGAAGGTATGAATCCATATTTGTTTTCAGTTTATACTGAGGCAGCTTTTGGATACTTGTGATGGAAGAATCTGACCCTTTTGACTAGGAATGAATTTGAACTATGACGTTTGGATCAAGAGCCCAGCTCTTGGTTTGGTCCATTATTATAGATACTGGGTTCAGTTTTTCATTTAAGGAAGAGATCAATTTTCCTGTTTTGCATCAAGAATAAAGTGCACATTCTGCAAATTTACGGCATGTAATCAGTGAATAAAGATTGACTTCTCTATTTTTTTCCCGAGTGAATCGCTTCCCTAATTTGAGTTAAATTAATGAAAAATAGGACCTTTAAGTTTTCTGCATCTCATGCTTGTTGTTTTTCACACTTTAAAATGAGTTTTAATTTTATGGAGGCAAGAGATTAATGTACACTTGAAGAAATTATGTTGTGATTAAGCAGTTATGATTTCCCCCTAGCTTCTCCATTATGTTCACAATTTTCCCTTAAACAAAATGACTGTCATTGCCCATATTTACAAAGGGACTGATGCTATTCCATATGATTTAAGCTACTTATGTTTTCAGTAAAGATGGCCACTACTATTTCCTAGATACTATAAATGCCCCTACTAAAGATGGCTATTGTTTTCAATGAGACTAGAGCAATAGTCTTCCCTTAGTTAAGCTAGCTGCCATTTCACTAGTCTTGTCATGTGAAAGTGAGGCTGCCCTTAGTAAATATACTTGCAGCCTTCCATAGTTTCCAAAGGAACTGAAGCCACATATTCCCTTCCGAGAACATGACTACTGTTTCCCTAAAGCTTTAGGCTCTGAAACTCTAACACTAATACAAGCAATCAAAACTTAGTGACAAATGACTGCAATGTGGAACCTGTGTTCTGAGAGACCCATAATAGTCAGATTATAATGGTTTTTAATAAAACCAGTCTTTAAAATGTTTTCTTGTGTTTGTTTCAACAAAGAAAACAGGAAGAATAGAAATTTCATCATGTGTAACCATAATAATACCCCACATATGTTGGCAGCAGGATTTGAACCTAAGAAGTTCAGCTCCTCCATACAAATCTTCATCATCTGAGCAACCCCAAGCCTATGGGGAACAGCTACTAGAGGGGGGATGTGACACAATTATTTGCTAGACAGCAATAGAATCTTGGGGGATTCTAAATTTGTGGGTTATTTCCCTGAGTCTTACAGAGGTTTGTGGTTTAGTGGTTAAAGCAAAGGTCTCACACAGGCTACCCAAGCACATGTATTTAGAACCTCGTTTATATTGAAAGGTAATTGGATGAGACTTGGGTCTGCTAAATTAGGGACCTGGGATATACATCAAAATCCAAGGTCTGCCATGATGACTCTGCAACCTATTAGTTAAATTATTTGTCAATGAGGTGAGGATTAGGGTTAACACTTGAGTCTTTGTGTGTGTGTGTGTGTTTGACTCAGCTCAAATGGGGTTAATGACAATTGGATACTTTCTGCACAAACCTATATGTTCACAGGTAAGTGCATGGTGTGTTATGTCAGCTCGGGGTGGACAAATATATGGGAGGGTTCACAAACATGATTTTGTCCCAAATTTTTTTGAAATGTCATCAGTTTTGCTCTTATATCAATGCTGAATATTTGCTCAGGTGGTAATTGAGATGTTTGCGTTATATTGTGACAGTAATTATTGTTGGGTCTGTGTATCTGTTGAAAACTACAGAAAGTTCCTTGTGAACAGGTGGACTCTGTTATTGGAAACAAGTTGTTTGACCTTTAGATATGGTTAGGGGGTATCCCATAAGTTGACATTTCCTTGCTTTTAAGGGTTTGCACTGCGGTTTAAACCTTAATCCCTTTTAAACAAAATGTGTGGAATATAATGGTTGTTTGCAGTATTATTGTAGCCGTGTTGGTCCCAAGATATTACAGAAATAATGTGGGTGATGTAATATCTTGTCTTGGACCATCTGTTATTGAGGAAAGAGACAAGCCTCTGAGCTTTTGAGCTCACAAATTTGTCTCTTTCACCAACAGCAGTTGGTCCAAGACAAGATATTACGTCACCCACCTTGTCTCTCTAATTTATGGGGACAGTCACAAAGTTCTGATTGGTCTGGATTTTGCTTTTATAATCTTCTTTAGCCTTTTAAAAATTTCTTCTTAGTAGAGCTAGTAAGAAAATAGAATTTCCCAAGAAACAGAAATTCCAATATTTAGGGAAAAAAGATCTGAATCATAATCAAAAGTTGAAACTACTAAGTTGAACCTAGTAATAATAATACCTTGCACTTCCACATTGTCTTTCACGTGGGAAGCTCAAAGCGCTTTACAAAGGAGCATAAATTTTCAGCTATGGAAACCCTTTCAATCTTGGTTCAAAACAGGTTTGGGAACTTTTGTGAGAGAACCAGTTCAAATAGAGGGGCAGGCCTTGAAGCTGAAAAAGGGTGGTGTTTTTTTGTTTTTGTTTTTTGGAAAACACACTGTTTTCCCATGGCTGAATCATATTGCAGTCCTCTTATGCAAGCTTCAGGTGCAATTGATTGATGCCCATTTGCACAGATCCTCACTAGTTTACTGTGTAATTATCAACCTACCCAGACATAAATGTGTGATAGAGCCAGGTGTCGAAAAATGTAGATAAGGATCTAGTGAGATTTACAAATGTGCCTAAACAGGTTAGGAGCTAACTCTCCTTGAAAGTCAGTGTACTTAAGGGGACAAGGTGGATGAGATAATATCTTTGATTGGATCTGTGGCATTCAGAAGCTTGTCTCCTTCACCAACAAAAGTTGGTCCAATAAAAGATTTTACATCCACCCCCCAGGTCTCTCTCATATCTTGGGACCAACATAGCTACAACAACAATGTACTTAGGCACATTTATAAATCCCACTCGGTGTCTGTCTGCATCTTTAGGACATAAATACTTTTTGTGAAATTGGTCCAAAATAAGGGACACAGAATTATTTATTTAGGAAACTAGACTTTCCCTGGGATACATTCTATAAGTGTAAATGATTATTCACTTCTGATGTAAATTATTCCCAACAATCAAAGTGAGGGGACATCATATTAATGTGGAATGTGAGTAACTCTGGGACTAAAATGAGAGACATAATTCCAAATGAGGGACATAGAAAGTATGATTCACTGGTTGTCCAGCATCATAAATGGGCATAAATCATGGTTTTAAGGCAACAACAGAACTCTTATCTCAGAGAAATTTCCCCATGTGAAATTGGATTATAATTATTATGAGTCTCTGCACAAAATAATAAAACAATCCCTAATAACTGGATGAATTACAGGAGAATATAAGCTTGTTTCAGGAACTCACACAAACTAGGTCGCATTTCTGATGTACAAGAGAATTATCATCTCAAGGAAACAAATTTCCTCTTCCAAAACTGGGATACAATTAGGTGTATGAGCCAAAATCTAAAATAATAGATTAGTTCTTAATAGCCATGTGTATTAGAGAAAATAGTGTACTGTACAAAGAGAGTAAGACAGACGGAGGGGCTAAGTAAAATTGTGTTTCTTACTGATCTGATTGTTCTAACTGAATCAGAAAGCTCAACTCAACTGTAGCCGCTTTCTCTCTGACAAAACAAATGAAAATGCCTTCTGCTGACCTTGATTGACCAGTTTGATAGCCCATATGGGGACACCAAAGCAATACCATGTAGGCTCCATCATATGACCTGGCCTACCCTAACAATGATATGAATTACATTATGTACAGCAATCTGATAAAGCTCTGATATATCTAGATACAACAAAACATCTTGGCTGAGAATGAGTCATTGATGCAAACCATGGCTGGTTGACTGAAACAGATGTAACTTAAAGCAAAGCTCTTTTCAAATTCTAAGGGCGTGTCTACACTTACTGGAGGATCGATGAGTGGCGATCAATGCATTTTGCTTTCCAAAGCACTTGAAGGTAGGAAGTGTTCAAATTTTGAATTCCAGTTCAGTTCATCACAGATACAGGCTTTCAGAGGTGCTCAGAATCCCATTTGTGTAAAAATACAAAACAAACTCATTTAGCTACATAAAACCTACTTAGGTTCCTATTTTTGAGAATCTTGGCTACTGCTAATGAGATGATTGCTCATATCCCTGGGCTCATTATGATGAATGGAATGGAGTGGGGAGACCTATGGAACGATTCACCATCACCTCCTACATTTATCATCACACAGAGCTGGGTGACATTTTTTTTGGATGAATAGTTTTTGTTGAAAAAATGCAGTTTTGGATTGATTGAAACTATTTGTGAATTTAGGGAATAGTTTCATCCAAAAAACAAACAAAAAAAAACAAACAAAAAATTCATTTTGACGTTTTCAAAATGAAATATTACAACTTCATTTCAGAAAGAGGTTTTGACTAGAAATTTAGCTAGATATATTTTGTTAAAGGGCTAAAACAAAACAAAAACAAAATGAAACAAAAATGGGGAAAAATACAAATAAGAAACCCCAAACAAACAAAAATGTGGGTCAAATAAAATGTTTCAATCAACCTGAAACAGGTTTTTTCAGTTTTTAATTTTAGTCAGAAATTTCCATGTTGGGCTGACCCAAAACAAATTTTTTTTTTCGTATTTTTCAGTTAGCCACAGAACTGAAAAATAAATTATTCACTCAGCTCTAATCACACACAGGGCTGGTAAATGTTTGGCAGAGATATATTTTGCAGAGGAAACCTGCTGTGTTCTGGGGTTCCTTAGATGTGGGTAGAGCTGGGACAGGGGCACACTCTCCAGAGAGCAGAAGTGGGTCATTTTTTGTCCTGAAATCTTGTCTATTATAATACATAATTTGGCTTAGATTGGAACAATTTCCATTAAATGATGTCCATTATTTACTGGCTAACCTGGGCCATAATCTTTCTCCCACTGTCTTTCCATTGACTACAAGTGGGAGCTGGATCAGGACTTCGACATCTCTATAAAGCTATGTATGCTATACAATATTTGTTGGTGATGATACTTTACATGCAGTCTGTAATTTTTTTATGCCTTATTCAGTCTTTCACTCAGAAACGTCTGTGATTTATAGTGAAGGAATTGGGTTTTGTCAGTCTTGATTCAGTTTTCAAAATCAGCGGTATCTTTCAGCTTGATAGGAAACAGTGCTCAACAATGCTTATTGGCTTTTTTTTTTTTAATTACAGTTTGTGCATAACAGTTCTTGTAGACAATATTTAGTTGAATTATAAACCTCAGTCATATAAGAACACAAATCTCAAAGGGAACTGGGTTTGTAATCATGCAATGTCTATAAAAAGACTAAATGTAAACAGTCTACTTACGATGTCTGGAAGAAACCAAACTTCTCTAAACTCGCTGAGTTTGTATTTTTACTTAATTATTGTAGAGATGTGTTCCTCCCTGAGCTAAATACTAGAATATGCTATCACAACAACAACAAAAAGTTTCAAATATGAATGTTTCCAGGGAAACTATATCAGCTTGTCTCTGGCATGATTTTCATTCTATCAAAGCTAATCTCCTTCAATGAATAAGTGAACTTTTCCAAAGCATAAATTATGCATAAATTACAGTGAAAGGCTTATGTAGCTCGGTTAATGAAAATATCCAAAATATTTGAAATAATGGAAAATATTTTGTCATTTATGGCGTAGCTCTCTAGTTTCTTTCATTCTTTTCCCTGTCTACAATCCTGGAGGGACCACGTCTGAAAGCAACGATTAAAAAGTTCTCTCGTATCCTGGATTCTAAGGGGTGCTGGCTATGCAATGTGGATTATGGCTGTGGGGAGGAAGTTGATCCCACACCAGGCAGCATCATGGTTCCTATGGGCCCAGGGCAGGCTCTTCCCTTTTAAAGACTTTTATTAGTTTACTTTGGGGCCTTCATTAAATTCTGGGATTGGCTGGCAGATGGAAGGGCACAACCCATAAAATGAGGCAGAAGATGAAAGTAGACTCTTTCCTGGCTACTCTGCTGCTTATCCAGAGTAAAGAACTGGTTTGGGTATAACTGAAAAACGACTTTCTTCCAGTTTTCCCCTCTTGCTGTAGAAGTGGCTCTCGTTGTTACTGAGTAGCAGCTATCAGTTGTCTCTCATCCTGTTCCTCTACTCCAGTGGTCGGCAACCTTCAGCACGTGGCCCATCTGGGTAATCCGCGGGCGGGCCGCGAGACATTTTGTGTATGTTGACCGTCTGCAGGCCGCCGTTCCCGGCCAATGGGAGCTGCGGGGGACCGTGCTTGTGGATGGTAAATGTAAACAAAATGTCTCGTGGCCCACCAGGAGATTACCCTGATGGGCTGCGTGCCAAATGTTGCCGACCCCTGCTCTTGTCCCATTGCTCTGGTGGCTAGCTGCTTTCATAACACAACAGGGAGAAACAGCGGGGAAACAAGAGGGAAGTATGCAAAAAGAGTTTCCACTGACTGAGAAAATGGAGGCTGTGCAGAACTGGCCATCCCCAAACAGTCATAGAGGTGCTCGGCTTCTATTGCAGAAGGTTCATTTGCGGGTTTGCCAATATCGCAAAAGCAGAACATAGCTCGTGTGAGAAAGGGGAAAACATTTCAGTGGTCAGCAGAGTGTGATGTAGCATTGTCAGAGCTGAAAAAGGCTCTCGGGACTGCCCCCGTCATAATTGCTTTCATATTTGACACAAACGCTTGTGCTTATGGTTTGAGTGAAATGAGAACGCAAGTGACTTGAGGTTGGTAAGTTTTTAATAGTAAAATGAGAGAAATTATTGCACCACCCAAAAGGAAATCCTAGCAGTGGTTAGATCTATAAACATTTTCATCACTATTTGTGTGGGAGGAAGTTTTATGGCCAGGACAGACCATGTTTCCCTGCAATGGCTCTTTACAGCTAGGAATCCTGAGGGACAGCCTCAGGTAGGAGAAACTGCAGTGCTCTGATTTCACAATTACATCCAGGCCCAGCCATAAGCATGGTAATGCTGATACCTTGTTGGGAGGCTAATTGCAAACACTGCTGTAGGCAAGGAGTCAGTTGCTCATGAGGATGGGTGTGCCTCTCTTCCTCTAATTCACAAAAGTGCCCACATTCCTGCATCATCCACTGGAACAATGCAGATAGGGTTGCAGGAGTGGTCTCCAGACCAACTAAAAACTGCCTAATAAGAGTAATCAGGATAATGTGTGATTGGAAAATTAACCATGGCCACCCTGGAATGTAGTGTCTCCTCACAATAGCACACTGGGAAGTCTTGCAGTTTAAAGATGAAATATTTTGTATAGAAGATGGGAGAAACCAGCAGTTGATGGGTACAGGTATCAGCTAGTTGTACCAGATATATTGAAAAAAGGAGGTTCTGAGGTTATGTCATAGTCTTAAAACTACTGGAGATTCTGGGATTGCAAAAAGCTAACAGAGAATGTGTAGTGGCTAAAATGGAGGTAGGATGTAGAAAACTGGTGCAGAAAATGTGATGTTTGCATTGCAAAGAATGGTCCCCCTAAAACTGGGACAGCCCTTTGCAGCAGTTTCTTGTGGGCACACCAATGGAGCACATTTGTCATTTATGTCCTGAGACAGAGGCTGGCAATCCATATTTGCTGGTTGCTATGGGCTACTTTACAAAATGGCCTGAGACTATCCAATATGAAATGTAGAGGCTGTGAGAGCAGCAGAGGTCCTAGTGAATGAACTGAGATCATTCACCACATTTGGGGTCCCGAGTGAGTTTACACAAAAAGCAAGGAAGTAACTTTGAATCCAAAGTGTTTGAACACATTTGTGAGCTTCCAGGAATCCACAAAATTTGCACCACCTCCGCACACCCACAATCCAATAGCATGGTGGAAAAGTTCAATAGGACTTCGGGGTTTCAGCTGACACCCTTTGTATAACAGCACAAAGGGACTGGGAACCAACATATCTCATTTCTTTTGATGGCTTATAGAACAGTAGCCAGTTAAAGTACAAAGTGTATTCCAGCTCACTTCATGTTTGGGCATAAGCTAAGGACCCCAGCAAACCTCTTGTATGCAGTTCCAGAGGAAGAACAAAAGGATTTGAACTATTTGAACTATTTGGACTATGCAGAAGCCCCACAATCCCAAACAGAAGAAGCTCACACCTTCACTAGGGAAAACTTGAGGATAGTTTCTGATAAAATGAAAAGGCCATATGAAGGCCATATAAAATCAAAAGGTCAACAAAAAGATGTTAGGCCATAGAAGGAAACCTTTAAAAAAGAGGTCCTGGACTGGTTCCAAAATCCTCACAAAAAGAAAAGGTAGGAGCCCTAAAATGGATAAACTTTGGGAAGCACCCTATACAGTATGGACCTGAATAAATGAAATGGGGCACAGACTACAATTGAGTCCCAGGACTAAACCCAAAGTTATCCATAAGGACCATTTCAGAAGATATTGGATGCCCCTTCTCTCTACAAACTGAGAATGTAGCTGTCAGAGCCAGCAAGTTGCACAGAAACAGTAGACATACCTCAGGGGCACACTGAAAGGAAACCCCAGGAGAGAAAAGCCCCAAAGGGATTTGGGTGCGAATAAAATCTTGTGTGTTGGTAATGTGAAAGTACCCTGACAGAGAGAGTCTGTATATATGTAAATAGTTAAGCTTGTATCTTTTGTAATTTGTTAAAATATTTATTTTCTTTCTCTTTTGCATAGCTTATTAGGTGGCCCCATTTTAGGACAGATCATGCTGAACTGAGTTTGAGGTGGGGGGTGTTGGGTGAAAAGTTGTTATGGGCAGAATTTAAAAAACTCAAATGACGTTGGTGGGACCCCAACACCCTTCAGTTAGCATATCTCAAAGGATAAATTGATCACAACCCCCCACCTACTACTAAAGGATTATGTGAATCTGCCCAGGAATTTTAGACTGGGTGGGAGGAAGGACTTTCGCTGAGAATTGTTTTGGCTAAAAGTGTATGTAAGGGAAGGGAGAAGAGAGGCAAAAAGCAAGAAAGCAAAATTAGAGAGATTATTTTGTTGGGTCTGGTGTTGGCTGAAGAGACTTGGGGGCTGTAAACTAAAACTATTCTTTGTTTCTGATTTCTTGTGCATTCGGATAAGCAAGGCCTTGTACATTTGCTGTAAATAAGACTGCATCAAAGAAATTACCAGACACCATCACCAATTTCTGCCCCTAACTGGAACATTCCCAAGGCCCCGAACTTTGACTAAAAAAGGGCAACAACATCAAAATACAATTCCCTTGCTTATTAATGAATGAAACAATAAAGGAAGAAGTATCGGCAAACAAGTTACAATAACAGATTTTATACAAGATCATTTACAGTACTGGTATTACACAATAGCACCGTCACCTGGCAGAACAAAACGTTACTGACATCACTTAACTTGTAACTGAAGACTGATAATGCCTAACGATAGAAGGCCTGATTAGGATTAAACCCTTCATTTATTAAAAAAAGTTGGTCTTGTCTTCTGCTTATTTTGTCATATTCAAGTGTTCAGACATTCCACAGACTTAATGCTTTAAGCAGTGATTCTGCAGTCTCTTTTCTCTTAATTGCATTACAGTTTTCACAAGTACTTGATTGTGACATTCTTTTTTAATGTGTGGTCCCTGGGTATGGTCTTCCAAAGCAAATATCTTTATAGCGTCTGATGGAGCCATTCAAGCTGCATGACATGAAAACATAACAATGACTATCAATTAAATCTCACTTAGTTGTGGGACTGTGGTTTTCAAAGGTTAAAGTTCTCTCTCTAGCTATTAATTGATGTTTAATTTCCCTCTCTCCCTCCCTTTCCTATTTACAGGCCAGTTAAAGGGGTAACAAAAATAGTGTTTTCTGTGGGAACTAATAATATTAAATTCCAAAGGAAAAAAGGTTAAAGGATTAAGAAAGGGATAATTCACACTAGTGATTTGCCATGCTTTACTGGTTTCTGAGAAGTCTGAAATTGTGCCCTCAGCTGGTATTCTAGCCCCATATAAATAAGTGCTAAATAGCAATCCTCATTATTTGTTAATCACATGAAACTTTATTTGTCATACATTGTTAATTACCTCATTATATCCTGGTGCTTGGAGATGACATTTTCATTGTGGACATTAACTTTTTTATCTGGGTTTTGAAACTTGCTTCATCTGGTTGAACAAAGATGTCTTTTAAATCATAATCCATGTTCATTCCTGTTTTGAAAGTTAAAATAAACAAAGATCATGCATTTTTTCATTGCTGAGGTACCTTTTATGTGGTTAGTCTGCAGCCACTTTAGTAATGTCAGACACTACTGTAAATACACAGCACATATGCTAATGAAAGACTAATGTTGAATATACATGCTGCAGCATAGAATAGATATTTATGCATATATCTGTACAGATGAATACATTTAAAATCACCACTTGGATAATGCATAGTAGATTAAAGACATAGCAAATACAAAATCAGAGGCTTTATTATTATTTATTTCCATTGCAGTAGCACTTTTCAGCTACAGTTATTGAGTGGAATCCCATTGTGCTAGATACAGTACAAACCCCAAAAACCTTAGAGTCTAAAAGGTATTGGTTCTTTATATCTTGATATGCATAGCTGTATCACATTCTATTTGATTCACATATGTTAAGATGGGAGGAAGCCAAGAAGGAAAGAATACTTTCTGTTAACAGTGGTGTATTTCTTCTTTCCATCCATTGAACCACAATGTTTTTATACTGTTATGTAATGTTACAAAGAGAGGGTGTCAGATGTGCTATTAGTATCAAACTGGTAATATTGCACTAGTTTGTTTCCTATCCAGTTAAGTTACTCTTGTTTTGACAGTCTCATGCAGCATGTGTGAAAAGCAGTAATAAAAGTGTACCAAAAAGTGTACCATAGAGGTGACCAGAGTAATAATATTTATATTAATATTAAGTTTGTGACCAAATATCTATCACTATTTCTCAGTTGTAAGAATGTGGGCAGGGTTTATATTTAAAAAAAAATTCAATTATTCTTTCCATCAATTAGTTTCAATATGTAGAGTGGGTTGTCATTTTCTTGGTGGGGCGGTTCCATTAATTTATTTCATGAAGCTTTTAATAGTTCATCAAAGGAAAACTTCAGTGAGAAAATAAGTGCTATTTGGTATTGTAAGCTTTGTGTAAACAACAACTGGAGTTATTTGTATTTAGAATTCTTAAATTCTGTATGTGTAATTGTTAAAATAGTAATCCAGCATGATTTGTCTTTTCGTTGGGAGTGCTTCCTTTTTGTTCTTTTAGTTTCTGTTCTGGCAAATGGTTTTGTTTTAAAGTTTAAAGCTACTTTTGGCAGGCCAAACTAACAAAAAAGCCACATCCATCGTGGTTTTAACCAAAAACAAACAAGAAATAGTCCCAGTTCCTAGAACTATCTTTCTTTTCCCCAAATCTGTACAAAGTAAAACAGTTATGTAAAACAACTGTGGGGGGAAATAGTTGATTTACTTGCCCACTTCACTTTCTGTAGATACTCTTTAGTTTAATTGGCTGTTTTTCTGCTCAGTCTCTCCTGATACTCAGAAAGAATACGGGTTATTTACTCTCCCCTGTTGACTTGCCCTGGCTGAGGAGTAGAATGATGGCTGATACCTTTATGACTGGAATTATAGGACAAGTTTGCGTGTGATAGAAGGGAACTGTGGACTCGATGACTGAGGAAGTGCCTTCCAGTCCTATGTAGGTCTGGGTGACTAGTGGAATTTTTGGTTTCCTGGCAGTTCTAAAATAAATAAATAAATAAAAACCACAAACATTTTGGGTCAAACTGAAAACAGGATTGTAGTTTTGACATGAACCCCCTTGACCTCCCTATATTTAGCACAGGGGATACCTGAAAAATACTGTGAAAGCTGTGGCAACATTTAGTTAGAAAGGCAATTGATACGTATATTTGAGAGTGTCTATATAGTGAAAACCACTCACACATTTTCTGCTTCATGGCCGGTACTATAGAATGGGTAGCAAGCAAACCATGCTACAGTTTGGTTGAAAGTAGAACCACCTGCTAACTGTTCAAATTGCCTCCCAGTTGGCTGGCACATATTTTCACAAACTGTTGCAAAAATAATATTAAATATGTTCTGCAACAGACTATAAGAATTAAAGGAATATTAGTCTCCACTGTTTTTTTAATAAATAAAAATGTTATTTTTTTTAAAAAGAAATCTTACTAAATCCTTAATCCAGAATTGTGCTGTGTAATAACACCATTGCTGGTACATTACGTCACTGTGCTAATACAGTACACATGGAGAAACACGTGTTACATAGCTAAGTACACCGCAGAGTAAGTGGAATGAGATGATCTCATTCTGTTTTCTGTCTACTGTTCCTATAAACATAGAGGAGGCCTCACCTGCTGCAGGGGCAGCTGTGGGGCAACTGACATCCTATGTTTTCAGTTCAGATGCAGAATGTTGCAGCATGAATCCCTAGGGCTAGAGGCTGCCAAATCTTACTCATCAGGGGTAGGATTTTTAAAAGCATCTAAGTGACTTATGTGCCTGTGACTTGTGATTCTAAGTCACTTGAAAATCCCCTCTCTCAACCCCAAATTGATTTAAAGGAATCATCTGCACTATGAGGTACTCCCTATTATGTGCAAAGGTGAAAGAATCTGGCTCTGTCTTCTTTCTTCATGAAGATTTCAGATACATTGTCTTCCTTATTTCAAATTAAATCGTCTACAAGGAAAAATACTTGCCTCACTATATGTGCTCTAGAAATAATCCTGAAGAAACGGGATAATTGAATTATCTTCCGACAGAACCATTAAAGATAGCAGAAAAGCATGTGCCAAGATCTTGAAGGTACAATGAGGTCTTCAACCTTAAGAAGGATAATCCAGAGTCAGGGTTTATTTTTTAACAATATCCCGCCAATTAAAATATGCAATAATTCTCTAATTTCAATTATCCAATGCAGAAACATTTATAGCACTGTGGTGTTTAAACTTCTGCCATGTACTTTTAGTTTCCCCAGATAACACCAGCCCATAGTCAGGGCTGATTCTGTAGATTACATTTTGTTGACATTCTAAAAGACGAGGCTTTTTCAGTGGATAATAGTACTGCATACCCCACATTTTTAAACCACAGGTCTAATTTCTTTATTTAAATGTATCTAAAATGTGTATCTGAAGCTTCAGGCTTATGTAAAAATAAAAAAACTTTTCATAATCCCTCCCCCCCCCAATACACACATCTACATACAAAATACCCTATTAAAAAACTCACCAAAAATGAAACCTATGTCTTACCCTCCCATCAACTCCACCCTTTGCAATTTAAAGGAAATCCTGCACAAATATATAAGTACCTAAAGGTGCAAATGATCACTTGGTGCTTACCTCCCATTGATTTCACTGAGTTGTTTTTCCACTAGGCACCTATCTGCTTGTTTAAAGCCTAAATACCTTTAAAAATATGGACTATAAACTTTTTGATTGTCCTGGAAGATGAGCACATTCGGGGTGTTATCAAACCAAAGAGAGAGTGTCATGTTCCACAGTTGAGGCCTATTGATAGAACAACCTATGCCTCTAGCTTAATCAGGTTTAAGCCTGAGGAATTTTAGCTTGAGTGCCTCCAGTGTTTCAGTTGCTGTCAGAGAAGAGGAAAGATGATCTGTAAGGCAGGCATATATTCATACCATGATAATTCCACAAGTGTCTGGACTTTCTCAATTGGATTTTTTTTTAAACCACCTAGGATTTCAAAATAGCAGTAATAGGGTATGGACCACTATCACAGGGTGATTTGGTTCTTTAGGGGGAATTAGGCCCAGTCACACCTATAATTAGTTGGCTACCTCTCATCTGATACTGTGAGGCCAGGGATGAGGTAATAGGTTGAAGATCACCTGGTCCTCAAAAACAAACAAACCAGCAAATAGGTCAGCTGGAGGGAAGAGGAAGAACTGCAAGGAGTGGGGAGGCTATTGCTAGAGACCACGCGGAAGGGATCACCAAGGGGGCTCACCATACCAGCAAGGTGAAAGATCTGGCTAAGAATATCTGCTGTATAGGCTGCAGCGTCAGAGGCCTTATGAGGAGCCTGGTGGCAGAACTTGGTTTACCTGTTCTGACTGAGGTTGAACTGTGTTTGTGTTCAAACAATAAATGCATCCAGGGGAAAAGGGACTGATGTATTAACTCCAGTGGAAGCTTCATTGGTGTACTGGCAAGTGGGGCTGGCTGGAAAACAATTGAGTTTGATGAAAAAAGAAGAGGTTACTCACTTTTCGATGTGTTCCCGTATGGGTGCTTGATGTAAGATGCACATGCTCTTCCTGAGCCCATTTGGCCTGTGCATGTGCCCTGCACCTCCTCATGCCAAATACTGAGGCTACAGAGGGGTGCACAGGCAAACCGCCTTCAGTTCCTTCTCTGCCCAACCATCCCCTAAGGAACAGTCCAAAGCAAAGGAGAAATATGGCAGGCAGTGATTCATAGGGCCACACATCTCAAAGAACCACAGTTACTGCACAAACTGAGTAATCTCTTTTTCTTCTTCTTTGAGCATTGTCCCTATGGGTGCTTCACTTCATTTGACTTCTGAGCAGTATCCCCAGATGGAGGAGGGAGCTTTGGAATAGTGTCCAGAAGATAGTATTGCAGAACCAAGTGCTGTGTTGGATCTGACAGCATAGTTCAGGGCCTAATGCTTCAAAAACATCTGCATTGAAGCCCATGTAGTGCCCCAACACATATTAGATACTGGTACATTTCTCAGTAATGCTGTAGATGTTGCCTGCAATCCGACTCAATGTGCTATCACCCTTTGGGGGTGGGGATGAACACCTGAATCATCATAACAAATTATAATACATCCAGATATCAATCTCAATAGTCTCTGAGTAGAGATCGAGGACCTTGTGGATCTATCCACAAAGGAAATGAAGAGCCTAGATAACATCCTAAATTGCTTGGCCTTATTTAAGTAGAAGGCCAATGCCCTTCTAACATTCAGTGTATGAAAAAAGGACTCCTGTAGAGTACTATGTGGCTTTGGGGGGAAGCTATGTGGCTTTGGGGAGAAAAAACACTGGTCAAGTAATGGATTGATTAAGATGGAAATATGCTAGAACCTTAGGTAAGAATTTGGGGTATAGATGTAAAGAGATTTTGGCCTTAAAGAACGCTGTAAAGGGGTGAGGGGATCTGCCATCAAGGCTCCAATCTCCTCGATCCTACCGGCTGAAATGATGGCTACTAAAAAGCCTCTCTTCATAAATAAATGCAACAGAAAATAGGTTGCCATTGGTTTGAATGGCAGTGTCATAAGGTAATTGAGTACCAGGTTGAGGTTAGGGTAGGGTTTCTAATCTGTGGCTAGAGACTCCCCAAGCCCTTAATAAACCTAGACAATATCAGATGAGCAAACATGAAGAATCCTTCAACCAAAAGGATGAAAGGCTGATATTGCAGTCAAATGACCCTTGATAACTCAAGATTTCTTAAATAACTCAGGATGAATGAAAGTGGCAGGTGGCACCGATGACAACACCAATGGAAGAATCTCTTCCATTTCCGCAAATAAGTTGTGTGGATTGACTTCTTTCAGTAACACCTAGAAGGTGAAGCATGTAAGGATACCAAAATTGTCTCTGCCAGGACAACAATATAAAAATAACTCTGGCTCTGTCCTGTCTGATCTTGTTCATCATCTTAGTATCAGTGACATTGGAGGAAACACATAGACCAGACCCTTCTTCCATGATAGAAGAAATGCTTCTCCCAAGGAGTGGTGGCTGTCATAACTATAAAAGGAAGGGTAACAGCTGTCCTGTGTACAGTACTATAAAATCCCTCCTGGCCAGAGACTCCAAAATCCTTTTACCTGTAAAGGGTTAAGAAGCTCGGGTAACCTGGCTGACACCTGACCCAAAGGACCAATAAGGGGACAAGATACTTTCAAATCTTGGGCAGGGGGAAGGCTTTTGTTTGTGCTCTTTGTTTTGGGGGTTGTTCGCTCTTGGGACTGAGAGGGACCAGACATCAATCCAGGTTCTCCATATCTTTCTAAACAAGTCTCTCATATTTCAAAATTGTAAGTAAACAGCCAGGCAAGGCGTGTTAGTTTTCCTTTGTTTTCTCAACTTGTAAATGTACCTTTTACTAGAGTGTTTATCTTTGTTTGCTATACTTTGAACCTGGGCTAGAGGGGGGTCCTCTGAGCTCTTTAAGTTTGATTACCCTGTAAAGTTATTTTCCATACTGATTTTACAGAGATGATTTTTACCTTTTTCTTTAATTAAAAGCCTTCTTTTTAAGAACCTGATTGATTTTTCCTTGTTTTTAGATCCAAGGGGGTTGGATCTGTATTCACCAGGAGTTGGTGGAAGGAAGGAGGGGGAATGGTTAATTTCTCCTTGTTTTAAGATCCAAGGGGTTTGGATCTGTATTCACCAGGAGTTGGTGGGAGAAAGGAGGGGGATGGTTAATTTCTCCTTGTCTTAAGATCCAAGGGGTTTGGATCTGTATTCACCAGGGAATTGGTGAAAGGTTTCTCAAGGCTTCCCAGGGAAGGGAATTAGCTTTGGGAATGGAGGCAGCGGACCAGATCTAAGCTGGTAGTTAAGCTTAAAAGTTTTCATGCAGGCCCCCACATTTGTACCCTAAAGTTCAAAGTGGGGAAGCAGCCTTGACAGTGGCCCAGACCCTCTCTTGAGTAGAAAAGAGGATACTTTTTGTTCCTGGAAGTGGTGAAGAGAGATACCTCTGGCAGTCCCCAATTTTGAAATATGCTACGGAGAACTTGGTTGTCTAGCTCCCCTTCGTAATTCTGTAAAAAGTGTCTGGTGAGGACATTGGTTGTGGTATTCTGAATATCTGATTAGCTATGCACTGATCGCATAGTTTCATGGCTTCAGCACACAAGGAGGGGGTGGATCTTGCTCCTCCCTGCTTATTGATATAGAACATGCAGCATACATTGGCTGTCATGACCCTGATTGATTTGCCCCTGATGAGGGGAAGGAAATGAAGGCAAGCATTCCTGACAGCCTCAGATCCAACAGATTGATGTGGAGCCTGGTTTCTTGAGTTGTCCATCTGTCCTAAGTAGTGAGGGTATTGAGATGGCTCCCCATCCCAACAGTAATGCATCTGTTAAAGTCCCTGATGGGGCTGAGCAACAGAAATGAATGACTGCACAGACACTGAGCTGATCCTTTCACCCATCTAAGGAGTTCCTCACTTGTAGAGGCATCGTCACTTGTTTGTCCAACGTGACTGTGATTGGAGAGTAGGTCATTCTGAGCCAATCCTGGAAGCAGGGGAGATGTAGCCTTGCATGAATGGTCACTAAGGTGCAAGCTTCTGTGTGTCCCAGGAGCTGAAAACAGTTCCTCATTGTGGTTTGAGGGTTCCTCTGAACTGCCCATATCAGACCTGGCAAGATTACAAATCTGTCTAAGGGAAGGTAGGTTCTGGCTGTCAGTGAGTCCAAATATACCCCTATAAGCTGTGTCATAGAATCATAGAATATCAGGGTTGGAAGGGACCTCAGGAGGTCATCTAGTCCAACCCCCTGCTCAAAGCAGGACCAATTCCCAACTAAATCATCCCAGCCAGGGCTTTGTCAAGCTGGGCCTTAAAAACCTCCAAGGAAGGAGACTCCACCACCTCCCTAGGTAACGCATTCCAGTGCTTCACCACCCTCCTAGTGAAATAGTGTTTCCTAATATGCAACCTAGACCTCCCCCACTGCAACTTGAGACCATTGCTCCTTGTTCTGTCATCTGCCACCACTGAGAACAGCCGAGCTCCATCCTCTTTGGAACCCCCTTTCAGGTAGTTGTAGGCTGCTATCAAATCCCCCCTCATTCTTCTCTTCTGGAGACTAAACAATCCCAGTTCCCTCAGCCTCTCCTCATAAGTCATGTGCTCCAGCCCCCTAATCATTTTTGTTGCCCTCCGCTGGACTCTTTCCAATTTTTCCACATCCTTCTTGTAATGTGGGGCCCAAAACTGGACACAGTACTCCAGATGAGGCCTCACCAATGTCGAATAAAGGGGAACGATCACGTTCCTCGATCTGCTGGCAATGCCCCTACTTATACAGCCCAAAATGCCGTTAGCCTTCTTGGCAACAAGAGCACACTGTTGACTCATATCCAGCTTCTCGTCCACTGTGACCCCTATGTCCTTTTCTGCAGAAAGTGTCTTCTTTATAGGGGTTAATGTGGACTTTTTTACAAATCCAAGTGCTGGAACAGAGCAAAGGCTGTCTGGTTGGAAGGGAACATGGCTTTGCAGGGCCAGCCCTTGAGTAGCCAGTCATCAAGATATGGGAAGACTAAGATCGCTTCTTGTCAGAGGTCAGCAGCCACTTCTGCCAGGACTTTTGAGAACACCTTTGTGTCTGAGGAAAGGCTAAAGGGAAGCACTTGTATTGGAAATGATCCTGGCCTATAGTGAAGAATAGGTATTTCCTGAGCAATAGGTGTATCATTATATGGAGGGTTGGTGGGCGGGCAGCCCTCCATCTCTGAAATCTATATCCTTCTCTGGGCACCCAGTGGCTCTATGGAACCTGGAAAACTGAGCAGAATGTGATCTCTGGGCAGTCTGTGACCTGCTAAAACTTTTCTTATTGTAGGTGTATATATGTCTAGGGGTTGCAAAGTAGCCCTAGAGTCCTCTACAGTGTGCAAACACTCATCCATGGTTTCCAAGAACAGTTTAAGACCATCAAAGGGGAGGTTCTCCATAGTGTTCTTTGCTACTCTCGGAAACCCTAGCTATAGAGCTATGATGCCCTGCACACAAGCACCACCATGGAGATGGAGCTGGTAGCAGCGTCCACAGCACCTAAGGATGCCACATGCATCAATACGTTTGGTTGGGCTGGATGCATAGGTTCCAATGGTGGGGCTGAACTTGACAGTGCCAGTCCCAAACATCTATACTTGCCCCCCTTGCTAGTAGACAATACATAGGCCCTATTGGAGCAGTGTCTGTGCTTCATGCTGTGGTACTTTATGGCCCTGCCAGTGCTGGAAGAGGAGTCCTTCAACTCAATGGTACCGAGCTAAGAGGTCAAACTTCGGACACTGTAGTTCTCGCCAGGATCTTGAGCTTTTTCAGATCTGGCTCCTTAAAGTGAGAGTCTGCTTTCCTCTTTTTGGAAGCCTTCCCTGAAGCCTTCAAAGAATTCCCCTTCTTAGGGGAAGCCTGCGCCAATGTAGAAGTGGCACTGGATCTGTCTGGAGACAGATGTATTGGGGTGCGGGGGAGGGAGAGGCGTCTCCTGACCTATCTCAGAAGCTGGCTGAAGGGAGCGTTCCATTCTTAACAGTTTGAGTTTATTTTTTTCCTTGCTCTGGGTGTGAGGGCCAGGCAGAAGTTGCACTTCTGGGTGATGTGGGACTCCCCCAAGCAATGGACAGCCTTGGAGTGGCCATCATTCCCAGGGATACACTCTTGGCAGCAGAGGCAACATTTAAAACCTGGCGAGCCAGGCATGCCCTGCCAAGAAAAAAATAAGTCTCCCGAAGTGGAAAGAGAAGCAAAACAATCCTCTCACTACTTATTTAACTAACTATAACCATGCCAATGACTATCTTAACAGTTCTAGAGACACTAGACAAGCCAAGGCATACTTAAAGCAGACATGCTAGGGTTCTGTCTCAGGCCGAGGCGGTTGAGAAGGAACTGAGGGCGATTCACCCATGTACCCCTATATAGCCTCAGTATCTGGCACCAGGAGGCAGAGGGCTCATGTGCGGGCTGCATGGACACTGCTAACTGATCAAGGACTCGAGAGGCGCATGCACACTTGATGTGAAGCACCGACAGGGACACTACTCGAAGAAGAATTTGAGAGTTGCAGATTTGGTTTTGTTCTGATGTGCAATGAAATTTGAAGTTTTTCATTATAAAACATGAGGGGAAGAGAGAGAGACTGAGGGCTGGTCTACACTGCCGCGCTAGTTCGGCGGCTGGGGATCGAAGTTCCGAGTTCGATTTATCGCGTCTGGTCTGGATGCGATAAATCGAACCAGGAAGTGATCCCCGTCGACTGTGGTACTCCAGCTCAACGAGAGGAGTACCGCGGAGTCGACGGGGAGCCTGCCTGCCGCGTGTGGACCGCGTCTGAACCGCGGTAAGTTCGAAGTAAGGTATGTCGAATTCAGCTACGTTATTCACGTAGCTGAATTTGCGTACCTTACTTCGACTTGGGGGGTAAGTGTAGACCAAGCCTGAGACTAGGTCCCTGTTCCAAATCAGGCAGAACAGGGACTTGAACCTTGTTTCTATTAGTATTGATCAGAAAGTCTGTTCTGAAACCCAGAAATCTTCCTGTTAAAGTGTTCATGAAAACCGATACGCATAAACAGCATTTTTCAACTGAAAGGTTTTCAACCAACTCTACAGCTGTTAAGTTGTCCTAACGACATGCATGTGAGTTGGGAAACTGAGGCAGAGGCAAGGTCAGATGCTGGTTTTGGGTAGACCCTGTTACAGCCCCTTGCTACTCTAATTTATAATCACATAACTCCATTGATTACAATAGACTAGCATGGTTGTAAAAATATATGATCTAGTCCTATGTTATTAACCATAATAAAATAACATTTGCTAAGATATGCAAGCTGGCAATAAATTGGTTTAAAATTCCACTCCTCAATTTCTGTTCTGCAGTTCCTCCCACATACCAGAATTGTGTGAAACTTTTCTAATGAGTCTGGAAACCAGGCAAAACTTCTTAATTTAAGATTATTACAAATCTGAAATTTGGGCCATAGAACCACAAACTGAATTTTGAGCTAGTCTTGGCCAAATTTCAAATAAACATGGGCCACTTTACTGTTTTAGGGGGAAACTCTAAGAATATTGGTAGTTTTGACCCAAAACCACATGAAATTTGGCAATGTTAGTTGAGTTTCTTTGTGAGTTTTAGGGTTCATTCAAACCCAGAATTCTAAGTTAACCTCAGGATTTATGTATTGAGATAAAAATAAACTGAGGAATTAAATCCATATAAAGAAAAATACTTGCATGTAGCCCTGTTAATTGGAACTGTAGAGATCTGCATGGCTCATTATTCATCTGCCTTTATCATGAAGCCTTCTCTATGCCAGACAATCATTTTCCCCAATTTAACATTAGTAAACATACTTCCTGGAGCTAATATACCAATAAATCAATTAAAACAATGCCAAGATTTAAATAAAGCAAAAAAGTTATTTGCTTTCTTGGATGGCCCATGCTATGGCTGATTTTAAAAAGTCATTTTTTAACTACAATGTTTTCATTTCAAGGTTTCAAAACAGAAAAAAACCTGTAGTTTTCACCTTTTACTTTTTTCACCCATCCTTCTCCCCAGCCCCTTTTTCAACTTTACCACTGGAAAAAGGAGAGTGGTGGAAGGAAAAAGGGGCAAAAGGGAATAAAATAGAACCAGAAAACTCAAAAAATGAAAATTTTGTTGGCAAAAATTTCAATGCACTCTAGTCCATGCTGTATCATTTTGAACTTTCCATCAACTCTATCATTCAACAGCTAAGGTCTCTTCAATGGGATTACTCTCAGTGAGTAAAGATAAGCACATGCGTATGTTTTTGTAGGATAGGGGTCTAAAATGCTAGTGTGTTTTGACAAAGGAAACAGAACCAGTTATGGATACATTACGTTAAAAGAAATAATCACTTACTAGATTTTTTAAAAAGTTTATTGAAATATTAATATTTTTTCAGCCAGTTATAGTTATATCTATTTTTTTACCCATGTCCATAGCTTGAAAGATGGGAGCTGGAAATCCGAGTATCTGTTTAGTGTTATCCTGGTTACAGATATAAACAGGAAAGGTGATAGATATAGTGACAATGTGAGGACTTTTCTTCTCAACTTTTTCTGGTTTCCTGGCAATGAGAGAAAACCGCACCAGAACAAGGCTGGCTCCCTGATGAATGTCTAAAGGGTGACGAAACTGCAGGGCTACATGAATCCTAGTTCTGTTGGCTTTGCACTGAGGAATTTTTCAAATCTCACCTTCAAAGATATGCAGATAATTTTCATAGTGTTGCCAAAAGAAGCAACGTAACTTTACACAGTCACGAAGTGTCCAGTCCACCTAGTGTCTGTGCTGTGAACCCTACGAAAGGCGAGGGAAAAGCGTGATTCTGCTAAAACATGATCCTGTCAGAATGTAAAGAATGCATGAATGTGCAGAACTATGACATATGCTTCCAAGCATGTCGTTCTGCCTTGAACTACCCACTGCAGTCTATTTGAAAGAACGTGTTAGTATTTGAATGAAAAGAAAGCTTCCACAAGATCTTACCAGGCCACACGTAAAATAAAATGATTCATTGTAACTAATATTGCTTTGACATCACAGCAGAGGCCCAACCTGAAAATCCTAGTTTTCCATTAGTTATGGCTAACACACAGGCCTACAAACAGAATACACTAAGGCCTCACACTCTGAATTCCCTTTTCATAGCATATTACACACCAAGCTGAAACAGTCAGCAGGCTTTGGTCCTAGATAGCTATGCCAGTATAAACACTAGCACACCTTTGAGGAATAGTGATGAAGCCCTTCATGGTTTTGCTCTGAAAAGAAGCGATTATTAACCAGGAGAACCCGGTCAGTTTTATAGGTCTCCTCTGGGAATCCCAGCTAAATACCTGACTGGTAACGAATACCTGCTGAAAGGGTGAGATTACACACAACTCACTTGGCTGTTGTATTGTGAGGTTGAACTAATAAAATGGTACAGCAACAAAGAGCTTAATTTTTTCAAGAATGAAACTGCTTGAGATGTTGCCCAGTGTCTTCTGCAACACGAGGCTTTAAAGAACAATTTTCAGCTGTATCAAGGCAAAATCAGATGCTGGTGTTTTCAGAGACCCATTTGGCCTGACAAACGGGCACTGGAGGAGTAGACTAAAACGGCATTGGGATGGGATGAAGAAAATGCTTTAGTTTGAACACCATTACTTACACAAACATGACTGAAATGCCACACAGTTACACTTTGTAATGAAAATGCGAATGAAATAATATTTAGCTATTCTGAAAGACCGAAAACTACTGCAGACCAAATGCTGCCCTCAGCTTTACAAGCCAGAGACTTGAAAGTATTTACATAGGGTATAAGTGAGAAAAGGATTTGGCCCTATGCACCTAATGTAGTGCATCCATTTTCAAAGTTAGCCCTTTCATATGCACTAAGGGTTCCACTCTCCCCTATGTAATAACCCAGATAAGGGTGAGTAAATGCCACAAGTTTCAACTCATTGACTTCTGTTCCTTTGGGGAATGTGGTGTGCCCTTCGGCAGAAGAGAGCCTAGATTTTCACCCCTGAACTATGCAAATCCCAGGAAAGTCTCAGAAAATAAGACATCTTCACAGCAGTAGTTCTTTCCCTTTAGTATTGAGAAGCAAAGCATTACTGGGTCCTAAAGGGACCAGGCCCCTTTCACGATCATTGCTAAAGGTTCTATATTTATTACACTGTTTTTTCAAAACGTTTTATTGTTGTTGGCGGCCTAATTGTTTAATTTTTTTAAATTTTGTGCTTGCTACCTGCTGGCTGGTTTTTAAGGAGGTTTTATTTCCTTTTCTCACAGACAGAAATAAGTGGGATTATGTGGTATACATGCTTTTGCTTTCATTGCAAACTGTTAAATTTGTCAGGCTATTGTTTTGTAGGTTATTAATCTTGCTAATTCCACTCCTGTTATGAAATGTGTGGTTATAGCAGAATGGAACACCTTCTTGTGAATGGGTAGTGTCTCCCCAATGGACAGACTGGCTTTTAAACACTTTTTGTATATTTATGGCTGCACATGAACTGCCATGAGCTGCTAGGCAGAAAACACACAGCTGGTATCAAACCTGTTCCTTGCATTGTCTATAGTCCATGACTTCCCTTGTTCTCTACCAAACAGGATTCCCTAAATTTGGAGTTCTATATCCCTCTTCTAGGGCTTGCGAGATGGTTTTAGCATTTCATAACTTTCTCAAGGAGTTCCCATTACTGCCCTAAAATAAACATGATTGCTTGTTCAGTAGTAATCATATTAAGACTGAAGTCAAGCCTTATCTAGAGACTTGAATATAATTTAGAAAATGCTTACGGAAAGCACCTGACCTGTCAATATGACTTTATTATAACTATTTTGGCATGAGGGAGAGATCCTACATGTCTATATAATGCTGTTGATATGTCAGATATTAAATGACATGGCATAGAGTGAAACAGAAGAGAGAGGAGAAAACAAATAACCCCAGCTCTGGTTTCTTCCTCTGTCCCAGCAGCTGGCCATGCAAGGGCCACCCAGTAACATTCTTTTGCACTATACGTCCACAGGGCCGGCTCTAGGTTTTTTGCAGCCCCAAGCAAAAACATTTTTGCCCCCTCCCCACGCTTTTTTTGGTTTTTACACATATTCGCACTTTGCAATGTTTTTGTTTTGTTTTGTTTTTTGACTGTTTAAAATTAAAAAAAAAATGAAAACAGAGAATTTGTAGTTAGTGAAATAAAACAATTTCCTACTAGTGTACTCATTTAATTTTAACAAAATCACAATTACAAACAATTTGGGTTCAACTATACACTGTAATGAAAAACGTTAGTGTTTTCCGGTGTGCCCAGTTTCTCATAAATTAAAAGAATTTATATGAACTGAATTTTTCTGGTTTTTATACTTGCATAGTCTTTTAATAATTCAGTGAAATCTAAATTTTTTGCAATGGTACTTTCAATTGAAATGAATGCAAGTCCTGACAAACAATTTTGAGACATGGTGGACCTCACATAATTTTTTAATAATTTCAGTTTCTCAAAACTGCGCTCACCAGAAGCCACTGATATTGGTAATGTCACCTTTCTAAAAATACTTATTTGAAGTACAAGATAGCTTTTCTAATTCTTTTTGCCGTTTCTTTTTTGGCAGGCAGCACCGGAAAGTCGTTTTCGTTTTTGTCCTGGCATTTTAGCCCTATAACTACTGGCACCAACGCGACCCGGAAATTGGCGCGAATGGCACCGAAGGGCGGCAAAGTACACACAAGTAATCATGATTCCTGATTTAATTAATCAATAACCATAACGTTTACACATTTACACATGTTCACATTATGAGTGACCGTGTCACAACGTGACACGATATTTTTCACATCACACTCCTATCGCACTACTGAAGATTTTTTTGATCTTCATATATTATTTTTTTTTTCGTACATTGGTGGATTTTTCTGAAAAAAAAAAAGGATGGCCGGAATGCCACCCCTGGAAATGTGCCGCCCCAAGCACGTGCTTGCTTTGCTGGTGCCTAGAGCAAAACAACCCAGGCTGTGATCCTGCAAGCTGACCCACCCAAACCCCGATGTGGACCACAGTGAAATGAACAGGGCTCGGAGTGAGTGCAGGAATCCACCCATGAGCATCATCTGGAAGGATCAGGGACTCAGGTGTTATCACAGATGTTCATTAAAGTATTAACTTGCTTTTATTTGTTGGCTTAAGGCCTCAGCATTCTTTAACTGCGTTCGTCATATAACTGCACGTATGTATACAGATGCTGTAATGTTTTCAGAGGCTTCAGTGTGAGGATTAGAATACTGACATGGGGCCTGATTTTACAAGGGGCTGAGCACTCCTCCGAGGTGCTAAATGCCCTCAGTTCCCACTGACTCAAAGTGCTGTTGGGATTTAGCCTGGTGATGGATGTCCTTAGGATCCACAGAAGCACTGAGTCACAGGTGCAAAATAGTAATTTTTTCACCTAGTTGCAAAGGGCCAGATCTTTAAAAATAGTTAGGCACCTAGAGATGTAGATAGGTGGCTAAAGGGATTTTCAAAAGTACCTTGGTTTCCAGGCCAAGATCAATTAGTGGTATATCTTTCATGGGGACCCCTCTGCAAAGGATCTGCCCAGGCTCTGCTGTTCCCATCGGGTCCACACAGACCTGGTTCAGGCTGCCTGTTGGATTTCACACCCTGTTCCACTGCAATTCTCTAGCATTTGCTGCAACCTAGTTCCTTCTGCATTTCTCCCTCCATCTCCCTTCCCTGCAGCTCTGTCTAGACATGCTGCTGCTTCCAAAAGTTGCCCTTATCCAGTCACGTCCTTGTTTAGGGTCTTTTCATTGAGTTTCTGTCAGACGAACGGGGTTGATGTGCATTGTAGTCTCCTGCTTAGCAGATGCATCACAACATATCAGATAAGGCGGCAGCCACCGTCTACGCCATGGAAGAATTTGGAGGAAACTCCAAGTTTTTCTCCCACTGGTGTCTCCTCCTGCAGGTTTTCCTTTGGAAGGGCAGAATCAGGGCCAAATGCAAATTCAAATGCAGATTTTGGTGACATCCAGCTTGGATTATTTTTTATCACATCAGTGAAACTAGGAGGTACTGATTTTTAATGACCAGTATTCCCACCCCCTCAAATGATAATGCAGGAAAATATATTAGTAGTATCCCCTCATACTTCAGTATGTATTTGTGCTATTATGACATTCTGGTACAGGCTGCTTTGCTTCTTTGATTCTAAGCCCTTCTGATCTTCAAGACCTTTTCAGTTTACCTTTTTTCATAAACCACTAAGACAAGAATCAATAAAACCAAACCTTTAGAAAGCTGCCACTTCCTCTTCCTCCAAAAACTTCAAGTAAAGGGCATTATCATGACATTTTTGAGAAAAATCAAAAAGGCAGCAGCAGTATTTTATTAACACACCTAAACAAATTTATGAAGAATTTAATCCTACCATTTTAAAATATACCTTATTATTACAGTTAACAAATAGGGAGTCTTTGGAGAGGAAGGACAGTATAGCGATTATAACACTAGCGGGGACTTGGGGGCCCTGGCTTTAAGTCCCTGCTCTGCCACAGACTTCCTGTGACATTTTGGGCAAGTCAGTTCATTTAACTGTGCCTCAGTTCCCTATCTGTAAAATAAGGGTAATAGCACTTCCCAGGGGTATTGGGAACAGGCCTGCCAACGGGGGGGGGGGGGGGGGGGGAGGGGGGGGGAGGGGGGAAAGAAGGGGCAATTACCCAGGGGCCCGGGTGATTTAAAAGGGCCCTGGGGCCCCCAGCCGCCACCACTGCCCTTTTAAATCATGCGGGCGGGCCTCAGGGCTCCTAGGCGTGTGCGGGGTGGTATCAGCAGTGGTGAAGGTAGCCAGGCAGGCATGTGGAAGCCCTGGCCATGCCAGAAGAGCATGCCCAGCAGCGCAGACAGCAGCAGCTCGCTTGGCACCAGCCAGCTCAGGTGCAGCTTCCCCCAAATGTCAAGTGGACTTTTCTAGGGGACCCATTGACTGTTCTGCCCTGGGGCCTGGAATTGCTGTCGGTGGGCCTGATTGGGAGGATAAATATATTAGAGACGGTCAGGTGCTCAGATACTATGGTAATGTGAGACCATATAAGTGCTTTAGGTAAATAGGAAAACTGTCTTGTACTTAGTTTTAGAAATGTCAAAATATGATCATAGACCTTCCCTCTTCTTCTATTCAGTGGGCTTTATGGTTCCAGCTGTGAAGTCAATGGAAAAAGGGCCTTTCTTCAAGGAGCCCACTGCAATGGGAGTATCAATGGGCATTTTGGATATGCAGGGAATACAGGAGCAGGTGCATTAGCTCTGTATTCAACAGTGACCGTTACTGCCAAAAATAAAGAAACTGCAGCTTGCGAACCTTACTTGAACTTTCTTTTTCACTTCCTTACATTTACATCGCAATATGAAAGGATCACATTTGGCAAGCTTTCCACAAATACTAGTACATTTTAATGTTGGTACCCCCGTGACATATTTTAATGCACAAACATCATATATTATTCCTGTTTGAAAAATAAAATGTTTTATAGAAAAAATGAAGAAAATGTTCATACTCTGTTTAAAAATTTAGGCCATGATTCTGATCTTAGGAAGAGTGGTGTACATTCTGGATAACTCTTAACTTCACTGGAATTACCTCACATTTACACTAGCATGAAATCAGTATTTGGTCCCCTATTCCACAAGGGCCAGATTCTGATACCTTTGCTCAGAATGAGTAGTATCTTAGTTCTCAGATAGTCCTATTGAAGTAAAACGGGACTACTCATGGAATAAGATGCTTCACAACATGATATCACAGTCTTGCCCTCAACTGAAGTACATCAGCTAACTTATCAAACAACTCCTGTAACTCCTCCTATGTAAATACAAAGTAACGATTGTGATACTAAGCACCCCGGTATTCACACCTTATATACTTCTGTAATAACCTTTGTACAAAATATGCTTTGTGAGTTATTGGCAAACTGATCATTAATATTCTTGTGTGATGTATGTATGTGATGGGGATTAAGTGTTATGAATATATTCCAGAATTATAACTGAAGTGTGTGTAAACCAGGCGTGTCAGGGGGAGCTGCTAAACAGGTCTAGTCTAAACAAAGGAATGTGTGTTTGCCTCAATTTACACATAAGTAGTAAACAGACCCATCAATGGGTAGAGGTAACCCTCACACTAACAAGTGGGGGAGAAGACAGCATGGCATCTTCACCCAGCCTGACAGAGAGCTTGGTCTGGGTTTTACTTTCCACAAGAATCCATTTAAAGATTTACTGGTTTATAAAGATGGGGAGGGGGGACAGGAGGGGCTGAACCTCAAATGATAATCAACTGATTGTATACAATATTACTCTATTATAAAATGTATAGAGTTAGGTCTTTTCTGAAAGCTAGTGACACACTGGTGATTAATATTATAGTGAAATGTATGTATTAACAATATATAAGGAATTATGGAAACTCATTGATATTAGGCTGTACAGTTTGCCCACTCAGGAGGGAATGTCACAGCTATTTATCTGTCAATTCAGCATGGTGGAATCAGAAACAAGGCATGCCCCATTTACACTGAAATCATACAGGGGGGATGGGAAGCCCACAGGAAGGGAAGATTAGCATGAGGTGATCCTGCCTCTTGAAACAAGGTAATTGAACTTTGAGAGATATAAACAAGGACAGCAGCAATCTTTTGCAAGCTGAGAAAGATGGGTCCTTAAACCAAGGGAGGGGTTTAGGTCTCTGGAACTATGTATAGGTGAGAAAGGTACTTAGGCAAATATCTATCACCTATGAAGACAAGGGAAGTCAGCTTCTAGTACTTTTGTGGAAGGTCCTGACTGAGGGAAAGTCAGCCATGGCTAGGAAGAAGAATGACTGGGGAGAGAAACCATCTTGAACACAACCTGTATATTTCTAGATTAAGTTTTAGGTATTTATAAGGGTATTTTTTACTTTTAACTCTTTCTATCTTTGTTCCTTATACTTGAACTCAGTTAATCTGATATATATTTTGTTAATACATTTGTTTCATTTTCACCATAAACCAACTCAGTGCAGTGTTGAAACGGACTAGTGTATTTATCCCCAGGTAAGTTACTAAATTGTGATGTGGTTTGTGTCTTACATTTCTCTGAGCTGCCCAGGAGAGGGCTGAACACTTCAGGGCACACAGGGGAAAATTCAGGACTGGGAGTGTGTTTGGATTACCCAGGTAGTTGTAACTAAGGCAGGTGGAAGCCAGAGTGGGGCAGCAGACAGGCTGCTGGGGTCAGAGCTGCTGACCCAGGGCTGTCTAGTGCACAGACACTTCAGGGTATGACCTGCATGCTGGTAGGCTGATTGTGAGGCCCAGGTTGGGAGCTCCAACAGCATAGCCTTGTGGGGCCCCAAGGTTATGGGACAGGCAGTGACACAACCCCTCACTGGTCTGGATTTGGCCCCCTGAACTGTCACAACTACACTATTTCATTTTACCCTTACAGCCCCATAACATGATTTAATGGCATTTTCCTTAAGAATGTTTTATATCTACTTAACTATTAATAAAAGCAAATGTTTTATAAAGCCTAACAGGAACTGTTGTTTTCTAATTGTCCATTTTCAAATTTGATTATAAAATCAGACCCACTGTTTCTTTAAAAAAAAAATCTCCATTTTGTCTTTAATAACAACAATTCACAGGTATTGTTGTCATTGTGACGGTGGCAGTCGCTTAGGTTATGACAGATCCTGTGTTGCAATGGCAAATAAATAAAATAGCAATTTAGGCTAGTGTGTGAATGCCAATGATAGTCAAAGTAACGGTGCCTGAATGAGGAATGCTGGTTAACGTTTATATGATGTCAAAGTAACCACACAATTAGTGAACATGAAGAAAATCAGAGGAGAAGCTTACTTAACTACTGAAAAAGGGCAACTGATGTCAGTGTACACAATGCCGCTCATAGCCACTAACAACCATAATAAACTGAAGAGCATGTCTGAACAAAAAGGACCTAAGCAAGCATTTAAGCATGCAAGGATTAAAGTAAAATGGCACATCAGAGATAAATAAAGATGAAAGAAGTGCGTCAGTTTCACATAGACATGCTATTGGAATTTTTAAACAATAGAATTCAGAACCTTTTTTTCTGGCTCTTTTTCCTCAATCCAGTGCTTAACTTTCTGGCAGTGCACACAGAGCTGTATGTCATACAGAATGGAATTAGAAATCTCAGTAATTAAACGGGTTTATAAACTCACATTCATGGGTTCCCATTACTTGAGCACTTGTATATTTACCAAAGAAAATAATTGGTGGCATTAAACTGGATCCTGTATTTAAACATACTAAAAAAAAAAAAAGCAACAGCTCTCTCCTTGTCTTGCCCTGTCTTTGTCTTTCCTTCCTTCCTTCCCTGTATTGTTTACTGACCACTGGGCAAAAGTCTATTAAAATAACCATTAAAAAAAAACCTTGACTGAAATTGTCTTAAGTGTCATTGATTGTGCTTGTTAGGAAAAAAAGACAATGTTAGATGGTAGTGCTCAGTGTCTGTTATTAAAGTTTTCTTACTTTAAAACAAGACAAACAAAGGGATAGAGGGGAAAAAAAGCCTGTCTCTGATTCTTGCAATTAAGTTGCTTGAAGACTACCGGCACAGCACTTCTCAAAGGACAAAAGTTAGCTATTCCTGAACCCCAACTTTACTTGCCTAGCTCTTGAAAACATTTGGCTAGGTTGTTCTTATTTTTCACTAGCCTGTCAATGGGAGAAAATGTTCAATTTGTGTAATTTTTCACATTAAATTATTGCAAGGTTAAATCTGTTTCAGACATCTTTGATCCAGGCAAATAGCCAGTTTCTACTCATGCTAAGTAGTAGTTTAGACCCTGATCCTGCAAACGTGTCTGAGAGCTAATCCTTGCACCAACACTGAATCTCTTGCAAGAAAATCACTGGGAATACTCAGTATAAGGACCCCTCAGTGTGAATAAGGGTAGCTGAAACTGGCCCTTAGAGAATAAGGAAAAAATAGAATTCTGCAAAGGTGGAGACACCTGAAAGTAATTGGGACTTAAACTAAATATTTTCTAGTTACATTTGAAACACCATTGCAAGTACACACACCCAAAAAGTACAGCTGGGCTACTACCGCCGTGAATCATCAATGAAGCAATTGTATCAGGAGCTACTGCCCATGAACCTTTTTTTTTTCCAGTGGGAACACAGCCATAATGTTCTCTTAATTTTGACTCTTTCCCTGGATACATTTTGAAAAAGCTATCAGATAAAAACATGGAAAATAGTATTTGTCTGTTTCCTGATGTACTGTGACTAATTCACAGGAGAAGAAGACTGGATTTCAAGAAAATGGAGTTTTATTACATTACAGGCATGTTAGTGCCAGTAATTTCATTAGAATGATTCAACATACCAGTAATGGGTTAAACCAGTCTCTCCTGTTTATAAATAGGTGAAGAATATTTGATATTCTGAGATTTCCATTCAAGAAGAGGAGGAAAGACACTTTCCAGGGAAGATTTTAGCTTACATTGAGGCCCCAATTTTGCATTCCTTGTCCACCCAAAAGACCCATTGGGTTCACTGTGCACTAGGAATGAAGGCTCAAATCCTGGACACCCTTAGTCATGTGAGTAGTCCAACTGAATCCAGTTATGAACAAGAGTTTGCTAGATTAGGCCCTTATTTATTTTTTATTATTGATCTCTGAAGGAGGGTGATATGTTTCAATGAAGACCCAGAGAAGGTTTATTATATACAGACCTCTATTTCTTTTTACAAGTTAAAGGGAAACAATAGCTAAGTGTTAAAATAAACAGCCTCCCTCCCAGTATAAGTAGTTATCTGCTATAGCTCAAACTAGGACTGAAACTAGAGATTGTTTTTATTTGTATTATGGTAGCGCCTAGAGGCCTCAACTGAGATCAAGGCCCCATTGTGCTGGGTACAAGCATGTTGTAAGAATGAAGAATCAATAATCTAAGGCTATGATCCTAGAAAGATTGTAGGCCTTGTTTCCCCTACCACCCATTGTCTCTTTTGCCCGTTTAGGCCATGATCCTGCAAAGACGTATGTATGTTCTTAACAAGCTAGACAAAGAGTAGGAAGGGAAACAGAGTCACAGACAGGTGAAATGACTTGCCAGTATCTCATAGCAGGTAATTTATTGAGCTAGGACTAGACTCTAGGTTTCCTGAGTCAAGTCCCAGTCTAATGCTCTAGACCACACTCTCTCTATAAAGATGATTAATTAATATCTGTATAATCAATGGGTTTCACAATATTTTACACAAACATTATTTAGTGTGTGTGTGTGTATATACACACACACACACACACTAAATAATGTTTGTGTAAAATATTGTGAAACCCATTGATTATATATATATGAGAGAGAGAGATTTCACTGTCACTACATATCTATCATTGCTTCCCTTTATTACCTGTACATTTTTTTCTGACCCTAACCCCATCGAATTTCTTTGAGTGTGTTCATTCCATACTTTCATTCCACTTAGAAATGTTTGTACATGTATTTGTACATTTGCTTCATACTCTTCCTACTTTACAAAAACAACTCCCAGCTGAGAACTTGATGTGACTTATGGCTTTCTTCCTCTTCCCTGTTAAAGGACCACTGGCACAGCCTGTGCTTGCATAGCAGCATCTGACAGCTCAACTCTCATTTTTGGATGAGCTCACAAATAATCTCCCACCCCAGAGAATTAACTTGTTCTAATTAACTCTCATGCTTTGCAGATAAGCCAGGTTCTTTACTGAGACCAATCACAACAGTCAATTAATCACTGTAACAAACTGGCTACCTGTTAACTAAAGGCCAAAATGCCTCAGGCCTGAGGTCAAACCTCACTACTATCTTCTCATTTACAAGAACACCTAAATGTTCTTTGTGTCTCTATGAAAAGGACTTCAGGCTACAAGAACAACACCTAGGGTAAGTTGATATTTCCTAAATTGCTAGCCAGTTTATGTCACAAAGCAAGCTCACAATTATTTAGCAATCTGATACCCTTAAGAATATATACATAATTCTATTATACACCAAACCTTTCTAGGCTGCAATAAAAAACATAAATTTTGTAATCACTCTCTTTTCTAGCAAGATTTAATAACACCTTAAGTAGACTTTTGATAACAGAGCCTTTTAAAAAAAAATCTTTTACCCAATATACTTCCTGATGCAAGGTAAGACGTATGTATTTCAGGATTACTCCATGGTACACTAGAAACAAAATGGAAAATCTTCTGGATAGTGTTGTGCTCTGAATGGGATGGAGGATTGGGAGGAGTAAGCACATAAGTAGCATGAGAAGCTTGACAGATCTTTATTGTAACAAGACAGAAATAGTTACTTACATAACTTCTGGTGTCTTAGCTTTCCTGAGCACTTTGTGTACATAGCTTTACCAAAACTTCATTTGCCCTGATTCCTGTTTGGATTGAGCTTTTGCCGCTGTCCCACAGTTTAACCAATGCAGTGCAAACAAACAGCAAAAGCACATGCACAAATCAATTCCTATCCAGCCTAAAATCAGGGCCCAAAAAGGGTAATCTCTTCCTATGTGTGTTGATGTAGGAAAGCAATAATAATTTTTTTGAAAGTGTCTGTAGACCTATCTAAAATCATGTGACTAGATGCACATCTATTTATTTAACTCTGCTTGAATTTAGGGGGGAGAGAGAAAGAAAAAGGAAAAAAGGTGCAGGGGAAGTAAAAGAAAAGAATAAACCTGAAGCTTTTGGCAGGTTTTTTTGTTGTTGTTGTTGTTGTTCTTCAAGGGTGGTCCACACTTGTTTGCACTTGTCAGCAGCAACAAATATTGACAAGAGAATGTGAAGAAATGAGGGTTTTTTTGTATAACTGGAAGGAAATGAAACTCTAAGAAAAGAATACTTGGGATAGCCTCATGGGACTGGATGAATTGAAAGAAGCCATTTGGGAATATGCATGAGGAAGACTGGGTTTCAGCTGTTAATAGTGAAGTAAAATAATTTTCTGTTTGTGAGCTCTACAGTAGCTAAAAACATGCTAAGGAAAACAAAAAAGCAAAATTAAGAGTTCATTTAGGCTGTTGGCTAGTAAGAATGTCCCCTGAGTAATGTCAATGGCCAGAAATGGCCTGAGTTACCTTAAAGAACTATATAGTGCTGAATCAGGAGGTGAAGCAGGTAGTTTGTGGGAAAACTATAACTGGGACTTCCTATCAAGTGTTTAAAGATACATTTGATCTACTGGGAGAGGATACCCACAAACCACTTCAGCCCACAATTGGAAAAACACCTATTTATTTTTCTGAACGTTTTCGGTACCACAAACGTTACTCCACCAGCTTCCTAACCCAGAGTTTTCATTTCTATCATCTGTATTAAGTACATGCTTTTAAAATAGCCTTCAGGTAAACCAAACCAAAAGCTAAAAAAGCAATCTTGTTAAACTAAATTTGTTAGCTGATGTATTATCTGAAGATTGTTGCATCAAGTACATTTTATACAATAACTGATTATCAGTAAAGTCATGTCAATCTTATTAGAGTCTGACTTTTTTCACATCTGCAGTTCTCATTGAGATACTGGACCATGTGGATCCCTGGTGGTACTCCATTATAGTCAATACAGATCAACCAAGGATGCATGTGGCTCAGTGTCTTGAAGGGCTTTGTTGAGACTGGTTTGTGGTCTAAACTATTGACTCTGATGCAGTTTGTTTTTCACTTCACAGGTCATCCTGTGCAAAAGAAGGATAGCACAAGTCCTATCTATTACTTATGTCCCACTTAAGCTATCAAAATGCCCCAGGGTAGACTTCACTTAGAGTGAGGATAGCATATAATATGTGCTTCAAAGGTCATTAGTTTAGTGGCACTTAAGGAAAATAAGGAAAGATGATCTTACCAGTAGGGCACTGAACACAGATTCACGAGACATGGGTTCAGTTAATTGCCTATCCACAAAATTCCTGTGTGATCTTCAGAAAATCAGTTACTCTACCCTGTGCCTCAGTTCCTTATCTGTGAAGTGGGGATAATACTTCCCTATCTCACAGTGGAAGTGTGAGGATAAAATCCATTAACACATATGAGGGGCTCAGATACTTTAGTGACAAGGGCAATAGAAGTATACAGATAGACAGAATCCTAACTGCTTGTCAAGGTGGTTAACTGCATACAGGGAGACTTGTTCACTTCTTCAGTATTGCCACCCACAGGTATTCAAAAATCATGGGATTGCTGCAAAAATCATGAGATTCTTACCAGAAAGCAAACATTTTTCTTCTTGTTTGTCTGAGCCTTTAGGCTGAAGCTTTTCTCTTTTCTCACTGAGAACTATAAAGCTACTAAAAAACATTGAAAATTTAGTTTCTCACATTCTAACATGACTGTAGTAACTGGGGCTTTAACAAAAATATCAAATGTTGTGACTCACAATAAAGTCATGAGAGTTGGCAACGCTGTTAAATTTGACACTGGTGTAAATGGCTACCCACGCTGCAATAGAACAGTGAACTGGGGCCATTGACTACAGCTGGAGGCCTGCACAGTTTATATCTTATTACCCCACCTTCACTTCCAAGCATGTCCCCACAGGTGCATCTTTCCAGGATTGGGACCTATGTACTTAAACTTGCATCTGATGAGTAGTCCTATTGACTTCACTGTGTATAGTTAAGCACATGCATAGATCTTTTCCGGATTGGGGACCATAATTCAGATGGATAAGGAAGTCTATTGATTCATTACCCATTAAATACAACACACAGTCTGTGATCTAGTATTTTATGAAACTGTAAACACCCTTTCATGTTAAGGATTTAGAAACAGTCTTACTGACGAGTATGATCTCAGAGCATGTTTCATATTGCCCAGTGAGTTCACATGGTTGGAGACCAGTTCACTCCCAAATAATTCATATTATAAACAGATCAAATATTTTAGTTACACTGACAAACAACAAATTCCTCAGAAATAGAAACCAGGTCAGCTTATTCAAGAGGATCTGAACTGTGCACTGTAAGATAAATACTGTTTGGTTTGGTTTTGGTTGTTTGAATGGATTAGCATTACAATGGAACCTTGGGAGCACTAAAGTTACCTCTTAAAAAACCAATAAATCATCATTTTTTTTAAAAAAAACTCTTAATCTCCATAGTCACTGATAGAGATGTAAAGAGGTTGTTCATGCTAAAAATGGCATGGGGAGGAGATGTCTAGACAGAGAACCGGGAGGAAGAATGAAGTTCAATGTGACAGCACTGCTGTTTGCTAACTAGGAGGCCTGCATTGGCTGCAGAAAGTAGGGTCCCCCGCCCCCCCCGCAGCTAAGTGCATTAAACTGCTGAAAAACAGGAAAGGTGCATGAATGGGGAGGGCAGTGGCCAGGACAATAAGGTGTCAAACTCCTTGGTTCAAATTAACATATGGGATTTTTATATAGTTGATAGGAAGAAGTCGTTCTATACTGGAGGTGTTTTAGGTGCACATACATTTTGTATAAATGTATACATGCACATGGGATAATATGCCATTATTTACTGTATTATATAATGTATCTGATCATGTACTCCCAGTCTGGGGAAAAAACTTCTGTTTAAGTCAATAGGAATTTTGACCAAGGCCTGAAGGAAATGACCCATAGAAAATACAACAGCATGACAGCTCTCATTTGCATAATTGAATTTACTCAGTTTTCCTACAGTGCATGACTATAACATCAAAAATAGTTGAGGCTAATTTTAACAAACGAGTGAACAATTCAGTTTTCTTGTACTACCCTCATAATTGTAACTCAGTTGTAACCCTGATCCCCGTCCAGTAAAATTGTGAGGAATTTTAAATTACAAATTTATAAATAAAATTTGCCGGAATTGCACTACAATAGCTTCGCTTCGCTCATAGTCAATGAAATTGCTAGGAGTGGCAGATGCTGTTTTCAGTCCACCAAGATATTATAATTGGTTTCATTACTGTACTTCACCAGCTTGAAATAATCATTTGGGAAGCTTGTGTGGATAAGGGAAGTTTAAGCATGTGCTGACACTTCTTATTTGAATGCACTTGCTAACTACATTTGAAATGAGAGAAGACATTGCTGCAATAACCCTGGCAGAAGACATGTCATTAAGCTTTGCACCAACTGCAGAGTCTGAGGAATGACAGGCAAGAAATTATACTGGAAATATTATATTACATGATCTACTTTTCACAGGCAAAATTGAAGTTATATTTTTAAGGAGCACACTGGGAGAACATGTTTTTATACACTAAGTGCTGAAAGCCCACCATGTTGGCTGTTGACCCCTGACCTGATCATTGAGAGTCTATAGTTTTGGGTAAAATATAACTACCTGCTAAGCATGCTTATAGAACTAATAAGGGAAGTTACTGAAACTGAAGTAGGGGAACATAAATAATTGGATTAGTAGACTTTGTTATAGTTAGAGGCCTGTTTTGTTGGGGTGCAACTTAGTGTGAGAGTCCTGGTGGTAACCATGCTAAGGCTGGGGGTTTTAGTTACAATAATATAGGCCTGTGGAGCTTTCAACAGGTCACAATTTATGCCTTCTCATTCTGTGTAAGTAAACAAGACTGGAAGGGTAGGGGTATGGTGCAAGTTGCACAAGTTAGAAGGGGTTTGGGCAGCTTTGAAATATGGTAACTAGGTAGTTTGACTGCAATGAGGTATAGGAATTAAGAAACAATAGATGCAAGGTATTAATGATTAGAAGTTTAATTATGGATATCCAGAATGCCACATGTGATAATGGAAACAAAGATGGAAGGAAAAATAAGACTATGTATAATACAAAAAGTCACACCAGTATACTTATGTATATTAATTTTTCTATTATTTCAATTATATTTGCATTAACTATAGCCCATAAGTTTGTGTGTTCCATCAGTTTTATTTTCTTTATCAACTCTAAGTAGCCGCCTGGGGGGGAAAAACATGTATCTGTAACGAGCAATAATATTTTTATAATTGTAATAATTGATCAGGCTAGAACCATTTCCACACTTTGAGGAAAAGATTCTGCTACAGTAAAGCACATTCTTAACTTTAGGAATGAGAATATAGACATTGATTTCATGGGGCCTAACCGCATGCTTGAGGTAAAGCAAGTGCTCTGTTGGGTTAGGGTCATGGAGAACATCTCATGTTTAATGCCCTGGAAAAATATAGGAGTAAAGGAAGAACAGTACCTTCCATCTCTAGCAGCCACAGCCTATAAAATAAATTTATTTCTACATAGCATATTTGACCCATAGTTAGTGTTGAAACTAGCTCTCTGTAAGAAGCTGCATTTTCAACCTCTTCACATACCAGTCTCCCAAAAGACACTAATCTCCCTGAAATTTTGCATGATGTATATCCTACTAGAAAAAGACCAAGAGATTGTGGTTTATCAAGGCCCTATTCAGCAGAATATTTAAGTGTGTGTTTAAATGCCATGCTGAATTGGGACTGAAAGTGCAAAGTATAAGTGAACAATGTGCAGTTAAAGGTGAACAAGAAAGTAGTTTATAACAGGATGTGCTTTCAGCCCCTCTCAATTCCCAAGATACCCTGCGAATAACATTGTTCTTTTTTCCATAACAAACATGGAGTATACCCCCCCCCCCAAAAAATGGGCACCAGAGAGAGAGGGGGACCTTGGTGATCTCCAATAGGTATAAATGGCTATACCAATGCTGGAACTGTCACTAAAGATTGTCATCTTTACCCATGTGCACCCATTCAGTCTTTCTAGCTGATTCAACCCAAGTAAGAACCTCTGTCCAAACTGAGCCAGGGAGGCCCCAAGGAAGCACATCTTTCCTGATGTGGCCACCTAGTGTATGGACTCTGCCTTAGGGCAGAGTTTCCTACTCAAAATCCCAATAAAGCACTGAAGCAATATAGTTAGGTTGGGTCACAGATGCCAGCCAGCTCTGTGTAAAGTAAGCAAGGAGGTCAGTATTTGTGGCTTAATTCAATACCCTCTGAAGTCAATGGAAAGATTCCCACTGACTTTAATAGTGTGTTGGATCAGTCCCTTGGCCCACAGTGTGAGCTTCAAAACAAATAGATGGAATTGGAACACTGGGTTTGTTTTAAACTGAAATATGGGTGTTAGCATATTTTGAGGTTCGCCATATGTCAATGACATTAAAAGAAACATACAGAAAGGCAAATAAACAAAGGGATTGTTATTGGAAGCAGTTATCCTGTCTGTAATTAGGAGGAGAAAGTGAGAACATTCCATTTAATTGGGGTACTTCAGAACTTCTCTTGTCCTATTACGTGTTTTTCTTACTTATACCTTATTAAATTTTTATGTCTTCCATATTCTGTGCATTTAGTTTCCAGTAAGTGACCACAGTACAGTAGTTTCCCAGCAGTGATGTAATTTTTTGAAGTAGTCCAAGCTGAGTATACTTCAAGGTGTTACATTTTTGTCTTCATTTTTTGTCCTTCATATAACTTTTCCTTCAGTAAAGAATTCCTGGCTGTTTAAAAATGTTTTTGTAATAGGAAACATATACATACTAATATTCTTTATAGATTGTACATACAGATAGTTCAGTGCTCTGGGTGCAGTGTCATCAATATTCTCTACCATTTGTAACCAGATCAGACTAGAGAAATCTCTTTGCATTTCTGGCCTTTGTCCAAAGTTGGCCCGAATGACAGCTAGTTCTTTAAAGCTCAGTGTGGAAAAAAATGAAGTGTGTGCTGTATCTCTTCAAACTAATTTCTCTCCCAGTAAAGATACAATTCTTTGCTTGGAAGCAGACACAAAATATACATGGTGTCACTTAGCATGGGACTAAGAGGAGAAATTAGGTTGAAAAAATACCAGTGGCTATTTATTTATTTTTTGAGAAGTCTGTAATTAAATATCGGAACTGAAGACTATTATAAAGTACAGTCATTTGCATGTACCTCCTCCCACCTCCAGCTGGCCTGTGTATTCATAATTGCCTCTTCCTCCCATCATTATATTTTCCTTTCTCTTTACAAAAACTGTCAAGTATTCATTTTAATAAATATTTGAGTAAATAGTTAATATTTTTATGTAAAATTATAAATAAACGTAGAACAGTGTTCCTGCTTATTACAACACGTACTGTAGAATGGGCAGAGGCAACTGTAGCAGAAGCCAAGGATATGCCTGCTTTGGCTCAAGAGTTTATTGTAAGCCATTTTGGAGCCAAGGACATTTTGAGGACCCAGGCCAAGTCAGTATGGAGATGGCAGTGTGCAATATTTTGTCAATATGGAAACTATCTAGTTGAATTCATTTTATATATATATATATATATATAAATGTATTGTGAATATATTGGTCTTGATTCACATTCAAGAAGTACCCCACAGGGAAGAGCAGGGAAAAAATCAGTTATATGAAGTCTGATGCTAACTTTTAGTTCTTAAAAGTTTGGGACACCAGTTAACAATTTGTGCCACTTTCTTCATGCTCCAGTCATCTAACTCATCTTTCTTTTTTTATTTCTTCTTTATTTTCCACATGAATGCTAAATTTCCCACAGCAAATGGAGGTGTCTCTTTGCTGAATGTGAAATCATGCTATACTATAGCGGTCATGAAGTTCTGAATTGTTCTGGAAGATGTTTTTTGGAAATAACTTACTTGGAATAAAACTGAATTTTTAGCTGTTTAAAGATTATTTTACACTTTATGGGGAAATAAATACAAATAATTAAGGAAAAATTAGCACAGATCTTCTTACCGAATAGCTCTCCTGGGGTTCAATGGATCTGTGATGCTTCGCTTTTTTGTTCCTTTTATTCATGTCAGGATCCTAAGAAGGGGAATTGAGACCAACAGTCAGAGCAGAGTCAAACCTAAGGCTGAGAGTAGCGAGGCGTTCAGAGTCAAGTTCCAGACCAGGGTAAATACCAAGCATCAGAGTCTTAATCGAGTTTCAGGGTCCGGATCAGGAGGCAATATCCAAAGCAAGCCAAAGTCAAAGCCAAGAGTTCAAGAGCAGGAGGTCGAACGATCATGACCGCTACAGGCACTCCACACTGTTGCATGAACACTTCATGGTTCATAAACCGGTTGGGTTTATATAGGGCCGGGAGCCAATGAGACCCTCTGAGGAAGGACTTCCCACAGTCTGTGTCCCCAGCAGGTGGTGGAGTGGGAGCTAGTAATAGTGGCTGCTGGGTGGCAGTGTTCATTACCTAGTAGCTCTGGAGGCCTGTGTTCAAGATCCCCTTGTTCTCACAATGCAGGCCCTCCTTCCCCTGTATCAGTTGTATGTGTTTGCATCTGGCTTAGGCTAGAGTACAGGTACTAAACTAACTTGGGGCTAAGGTTTGGATTCGACAAGCAATCACATGAGATTGTGAGGCTTTGGCATCCTTCAAACCAAAATAGGAAAAAACAGGATTCTGATTTTTTAGCTGTCTTAACCACAACCATTGAGTTTGGGTTCAGATTTGGAAATCTGATATTAGTTCAGCTAATCTTTCTCTTCACCTGTAGATAAATATAGTTCAGGTATTAGTCCAGCTATCATCTAATCTCTCCCTGCCTCAATAGATAGATGCAGTATATATATTCCTCGCTCCTCCATCTTGTTCGGTCTTCAATTTGCCCTTTCTCTATCTGTTCCAAGGTATTGTAACCTCACAATCTGGCTATTAATTTGGCTCCTTCTCCAAGAACTTGAGTACTTTCTGCTTCTCTCTGGGTCAAACACACCTTGGAAGGTAGGGTAGTTATATTTGTGCCAGTCACCCCATCCACTTCAAGTGACCTTAAATAAAAGCAAACTTTATTTGGCATAAGAAAGTGAATAAAGAACTTTAAAAGGAGTACCTACCTATTCAGTGGCAAAAGCACTATGCAACAGTCACAAAGATTGTTCGATAGTATGAAAATATTACCTATAGTGTAACTAATCATAGTTTCTCCCTCATTCCACAAGGTGGCCTGTCTCAGCAAGGTGTGTGACCTCTTTTTGATAAATCCCACTTTCCTTTCATCTACTAAATGAGGGGTTTACTCAGTTCAGTACCCTATCATGTAGAGGACTCCCTGATGTCCTTGAAGCCACTGCACAGTAATGGTATGTGCAACAGGAAGAAACAATCAGTAAATTTTTTGAAGCAAAGCAGGTCTTACTGTTTTTTGGTCTTCTATTTCTGTGTTCACAAGTATACTGATTTGCATTCATAAAATGGTGTTTTCCCTATTTGTGCCTAAATTGTGGCTCTAAAGCGAGGTGGCTTGGAAGAGATGCAAATAAAGAGAGACCCTGTTTTCAGGATAATTTTCATATAGTGTAATAAAACACAATATTAAATTCTCTGTGCCTTAGTATAAGCCATATTGAGTGGGAAGGCACCAGCCTCTATGACTACATTATTAACTCATTAGGCTTTAAATAAAACTGTGGAATCATGGTTATACTGTGCTGGAAAAAGGGAAACACTAAAGAGGCTAATTATTGGCAGAGGTTAATACTATTTTAAGTACATATCATGACACTTCTGGTTATCTATGCTATGCAGGTCTAGAAGGACCATGTAAAAAGTCTGTCTTATGGTATTTTGGCATTCTTCTTCTCATTTGAAGCCAGAAACAGAAGGAATGGATGCATGCCAATATGATTTCTTTTTAAAGTTATCCAAACTTCTCTGAAGCTCAAAAACCATCTGGTTAAGATTTGGTTTGACTTGCTGAAGTTTTTACATCCTTTCTTACTTATCCTTAAAAAACATCCACAACAATAGAGCTGTGAAGGCCTCCTGAAAATTTTGAAGTAGTTTAAGGTCATGAATAATTAAATATTGATGCCAGTGAAGGCTCATACAAACTGTCTTTTCACCAGATATTGCCCATCAGATCCTTTCCAGGAATATAACTAACTTGTGTGTGTTTTGTATGTCTTTCATATGACATTCTTGGTGACACACTCTTTAACAGTGGTCTTTTCCTTGGACATTGGCATACAACATGTAATGTAAGGTGGCTGACAGCTCTGCTGTGTGTGTGTGTGTGTGTGTGTGTGTGTGTGTATAATATGGGTAGATAAAGATATTAATACCTGAAAAGGAGGTTTTCCTTCAAACCAGTTTATTTGGACTGAAGAATGACCTCAAGTTAAGAATAATGATACACTTTCAGCTGCTTATGCAAATCATTGGTGTGAAGCCAACGCTAACTCACGAGAACAAGACATGGTTTTTATATTCCACTAGCATGTCCCAGCTTTTCAATTTCACTTTGGAGAGAGAACTTATACAGTAAGTCTTGTACAGGCTGCTTAATTTTCCTTTCACAAATTAGGTAGAAACTTAATTTTTATCGCAAAGTGTCAGAGGGGTGTTTTGTTTTTTTTAAACCACATTATGGCCAGTTAAATTTCATACTATTTTATCAGAGATGTGCTGAGGACAAACCTTCAATTCCTAAGTGATGCAATAATAGAATATTTAAAAAAAAAAAATCTTTGCAGCACAAACATTTTTGAAGGATTTTCTAAAGACACTCAGCATTGGTCTAACTCTGCTCCCATTGAAGTTAATGGTAAATTCTCCTTCACATCCATGGGAATAGAATTAGTCCAATACTTGCTTAATGCTTCGATGTTTCAAAAGCACTCAAGTGTGTCATTGACTCAGAGTACTCATGGTCCTGACCCTAACCACTTTGGGAAAAGTGGTGCTCATGTTACTGATAAAGTATTGACAGCTTCTGACTGTTTATTTTCAGGTACTACTATCAGTCTTGCAGCCAGCTAAGTAAAGAATCTACCTTTTTGAAGTTAATCAATTAACTTTGAAATGTATGTAATAAAATATTCCATTTATACAATAGAATAGCCTCTTATTCAAATTAACAAGCATTAATTTTGTATGACTTTACCAGAAGGAAAGATATTTTTTTTAAAAGTTCTCAAATTACTCTAGCTATAACTGTATTTTTCTTACAGATAATATGGTAATTCTGGATTTGAAATTATGAATGGGTTATTCAGTTGTACATCAAGGAAGAGATGAAGTACTGCAGTGTCATGAGACCTAGGTCTCAAAACAATGTGACCATACGGTAAACTGTGACCATTTATCTGTCCGTTACTGTGGCTATCAGAGTCTCTGCCCTCAGAAACAGAAGTTCAGCTGTGTCCATTTCACCTCTTGAGTTTCAATAAACAAAAATACATTTATTCTTGACTCCAAAATTACCTTTCCTTGAATCAGAAGATTCCTTATTAAAATTCGGGTGATGTCCTGGAACCACGAAATGAAGAGCCAGTCCGGCAACTTAGCCCTGACCTATTCACAGGATATCCTCTAATGCAAACAGAGGCAACCACAGTAAGAAGGCAAATAAACACTCACTAGAGGGCACACAGTATCCTGACTTCATCAAGTATTCACCTTCATTTTTACTGTCTTTTTCTGGGATGTGGTTCATGGAGATGGTAAATCCTTTATGAAATAAAGAGAAGATATTCTAGCTGCAGAATATAGAAAGGGCGCTTCTTCTGCTGGTCTGAAAACATAAGGAAGCCAAAGATGAAGATAAGCTTCATCCCTCTACTTCCCCGCCCCCCGTGCTACAAAGCCCTCCTCAATTTTCTCTTGTAGCTCTCAGGTTTTTCTTTAGAAATTTTTCTGAGAAGCAGACTGGGATGACATCCTGGCCCCATTTGAAATTAATTGTGAAACTCTCATTGACTCCAGTGAGCCAGGATTTCATCCTTGGACTCTGAGGCCTGTCTGGGGAAGGAGCTTCCTGGACAATTTTGGGTGATTTGAATAGGAATCTCTCAATTCTCAAGGCCAAAAAAGCCAGAAAATTCAGCTAAGTAGCCCAAACCCATGAACCATCCCTCCTCAAACATCCTGTCCTTTCTCAACGGGCACTGCCTCCTCCACCTGTAGTTTCTTTTTGTGGAGGAGGCCCTAGGGCCTACAATCCCCCCCTCCCCCCTTACTGGTATTATCATGGAGGAACGATAGGACAATTTCCCACTTCTTGTGTCTTCTGGGTGCTTCTCCTGCATGCTCTCTCAACAACGGACACCACCATGGTTCTGCCCTGCCTCTTCCTCCTGGAAGAGTGAAGGGGATTGGAGTTTCCCCCATCCCAAAGGGTCCCCCATGACCTTATCCCTTAGAGTATCTCTTTGTGCTCCCTGCCCATCTTTCATTGACGTCCTGTGGTGGCCCCCTATATACTCCCAAGCCTAAGAAATAAATGCTTTCCCCCTCCCACTCATACCATGGCCCCTTCTTGTCTCCTCCCCAAACTTTACATTTATGTGGTGCAATAAATAACCTGTTTTAGGTAGTAGTCCTGAGGAGCCCCACAACGAAATAAAACAGCAACCCAAATCGTTTGGACAGGCTGCAGCATTTCTTCAAAGGAGATGCTACAGCAGATTTCACTAAGGATTCTTTGTGCATCTTTCACTTTCTCCCCACCACTTCATCTTCCATCTAGTTGTGTTTTGTGTCTCCTTTCCTTTTCCTCATGTATTTCTATCCTTGCACACAGGGGTGGCACCAGCGCACCAAGCTGGTTGTGTTTTGTGTCTCCTTTCCTTTTCCTCATGTATTTCTATCCTTGCACACAGGGG
>NW_020664383.1:716030-763839 GCF_002925995.2 Terrapene triunguis
GGCTTTTTGGGATTTCCCCCCAGACGGGGATTTGAGTCCCAAAAAGCCGGACATGTCCGGCAAAATCCGGATGTATGGTAACCCTATATGCTTGCCTGGGCATGCCTATGTCACTCACACTGTTCCCCCTCTACTTCATTTCCCAAAAGTGTGTGTGTGCGAGGGTCCTTTTTATCTGTTTGCCCACTCTTTTGTTCCTTTCCCTACCGTGTTACAGAGAGAAGTGTTTGTGTATTTATGCAAACATGTTTGCTGCTGCAATCATCTGAAATACAGCGTAGGTCACGTGCAGAATAACTGAGGTGGCTCATTGTGTAGTTGTAAGGAAGGAATCAGATCACCAGTTAGGTACTAATTCTCCAGCTTCAGAATCATGAAAGAATTCTGATCTTAGTGAGAAAAGAGCTACCATGTGTATCTGGCTTTCAAGACACTGGAAAGTTTCCTTTCATGCCAATGCCAGCCCAAAAGTGCTTGGCTCTGATCAGTTTAGTTGGCCCATTATAAACATTTTTGTTTGACCTTTTTATTAATGTAAGTGTCATTCTAAGCACACACGTCTTCCCCAAACTGTCAGAAAATTAAAGAGATGCTTTTGAAACTCAAATGTTATAGAGAGCACTAAGAGGAACAGACAGCAGTCTCTGTATTAACCTTGGATGTTACAGAGAAGAAGCCAAGTGGGATAAACAAAATGTGGCATAAATAAAATGTCATGCCCCGTTTAAACCAATTTTAAGATATCAGAGAATATGCTGTAAATACCAAATTTTGTGGGTTAGTTGTGCCTGTAATATAGTCTCATTTTAAATGGGAAGTTTTCCTGTTTCTACTAATAATAACTTGTCTGTCTTGATGTAGTCCACTTAAACAAGCCTACTTTGTTTCTTGGAAATTCTTACATGTAATATTCAGCCAGCTAGTGAATAAGCACATGCAGTGACATTTAAAAATGAAACTTGCCTTAGAAAAATCTAGATGTAAATGGCAATTTTTTTCAGCTCTCTTAACAGCTAATTGTATGAGGTGTCATCAAACTACAAAGGTGAGTATCAAAATGTATGGCAGACAGAATAATAACTAAAATTGGGATTTCCTGATACTCAGGAATGACCAAGATAAAAGGTATTATATCACGGCTAGCATAAACAAGATTCATGCTAAACAGAACATTCTATTTGGTTGGTTCTTCATTCATAGGCTTGTATCTCCAAAAGATGTACAGGCAAAAAGAATGTGAGACTTGGAAATATTGTTATTGTGGGACAAAATGACTTGGAGCTTAGTAATGGATACAGGGTATTACTGTTCAAGGTCATTTATTCAAATCTGGCCCAAGTTGATAAACATCAGATTGTAATGGCTTTTGATTACTAAGTGAAACAAATTGGGGATGTCATGCAGACATGTGTCTACAAAATGTAAACTAATGTCACATGACTCTCTTCTTTGCAGCTTCAGCAAAAAGGCCAAAGATAGACTGGGTGTAGAGACAGGACAAAACTTTCCACACTGACTGGCACTCACTGAAAAGCAGGGCTGAAGCATATTAGCCGGGTACCAGGAAGAACATTTTATTGCCACTGTCCATACAGGTCTGTTGCATCTTATGCTGGGGTTACGTTCCACAGTCAGCGCGTAAAGCAAAAATCGTGTATAGTCAAAATTACATTGAGTGTAATGGTGGGCAGAATTGCCCGCACTACAGGTACAGTATTAAAATTGTTATTTTGTAAGCATTTTGTAGACATTGAGAGAGAGCTATGGTACAAGAAAGGCTTTCAGATGATCCCACACAAGTCCAGTTTTTATAGCCTTCCTACTTTGAACAAAAGGCCAAGTTCCTCTACAAATGTGTAAATCTTCTTGAACACAGTGGAATTACTCCAAATTTAAATCTATGTAAGCAAGTGCAGAATTTGGTCCCAAGCATGGTCTCTGTTCTGTAACCAAAATTTAAAGCTGAGTGCAAGTCTTTCAAAGTTGAGCCTCTCACTGGATTTGCACCATCCCAAACTTCAGCTTCAAATTACCCGCAAATCTCAGAGTGAAACTCATTCATAGATGCCAAATATTTATTAGTTTTGCTATGAACTTTGCTTGATTTATATATCTATATAATAAGATTCCAGAAATGTCACTCTGCTATTCTAAAGCCTGAAAAGTCTGTACAGTGTGAAGCAGTGGAAGCAGCTACAAGCATGGTTGAGAACTTTTTGTTCAGAATATCATATTCAATCATTACTGGCATTTGTGGTCTGATACTGTCTAATTGTTAAGTTCTCTGCCACTTAGACTTTATGAATTACACCTATATGTACACACTCCATAAATAAGGCATGTATCTAGTTCACAAATCACCAAGAGTATTAGGCCATTGTGATATCCGAGATCACCAGTCACCACCCTTACTGTACAGCTAATTTGCATGCAACAATTTCATTTGCTGTATCGGCCGGCTAAATAGGTGGTGCATTACTTAGCCCAACTACCATACTCATATGACAATATGGTCTTTCAGCAACTAGTACAATCATAAACAAAGATTCAGTAAAAATTAGGTCTAGGATGAAAATCTTGGTCTGGACAGATAAGACTTGTGAGATTTCAGTTTTCTTTGCTATTATTTCAAGCACTTCTAGTTGTGTCCTGATAACATGTTGCTGAATGGCTACCGTAACACAGATTCATTTATGCTTTTGTTGACTCAAGTGTATTTTAATGGCTGAGGACCTCAGTGAGAACTGAGCTTGAGTCCCAAAACCAATCTGGGTAATGGTAGGGTGTCTGTCAAATACATTTTTTATGAACATAGATCCCGTATGCTCAGACTCTCAATTAGGTCAGCACATATCAAACTCTGTATGAACAAATGGATAGATGACAGACTGAAACTATTGAATTATCAAGTTCATACTCTGTGTAAAGCTTGAGAGAAGCAGAGAAAATGTTTTTTTCGTGGCTTACTAGATAGTGTAGGGTGGGAAGGAGTAATATTGCAGTTTCTGGATAGACAGGAGGAAAACCTTCAGATTTGTATCCAATGTGGTTTGCTGTCAAAAAAAGGAGAATTTCCATTTCACTCAAGGCTCAGTGACATTCCAGAACAAGGAAGTGAGCCAGAAGATAATGTGTAGTGAATTCTGGGGCACAGAGACTGCCGCCTTTTAGACACCTGAAATTACTATAGGCCAAGCAGAAAGGAGCAAACAGAGCATCTGGTTTACCCCAAACAAGAGTGACATTCTGTGGGCTAGGGAAGAGGATAGGTCATTAGCATCCTAGCATATAGACCAAACTTCAAATGTGAGGGAAGCTAGCATCTGCTGTGAGAGAGGAGTGTCCCATAGCCTGTTGCGAAGAAACTCAGATGTCTGGAAGATTTGGATAAGGTTCAAATAAACATCCCGACGTCTCTGTGCTCATTGAAACTGAATCCAAACTTTGAACCCTTTTTCATAATTACTTCTAATTACCCCTTATCGCATTACATGAGATCTAACACCTGATTTGATAATATAGCACCAGATTCCGATCCTATAAAAGGATGCATGTCTGTTGACTTTGCTGAAGTTGTGACCACTTCCATCAAGTCTGAATTTTGCTTATGAAGTTATTGAAACCAGCCCTGTGACAAAAAGGAAAGATTTTATTTTCTGGGCCTGATCCCACTCCTGATGATGTGAGTGGTGCAGCATCAAGCTGTGTGTGTGAGAGAGAGATTCTTTTAAAAAAAATAATCTTCCTCTATAGCTATGTATAGAATACTATTATATTTTTAAATGCTTTCTTTCTGAGTAAAAGGAGAGCTCCAATGGAAGGCAAATAAAGAAGCAGGTTCAAGTAATGAAATAAATTTTGTGGCAGGAGGAACTGGGGAAATATTGCTCAGCCATAACTTGATATAATGAAATCTAGTTGTGCTGTAATACAAACTGTAACTTTCATGACACACGCTGTGTCCATTTCCTCCCCACCATAATCCATCTTATCTGTGAACAGATGCTGTAGTCCAAGGGTTTCTTCCTTGCCAGGTAAGCTTGAAGAATGTCATTGCTCAGGGCTCTTTGTACTCTTGGAGGAATGTGGATTGGGAAATGGAACAGAGATTAGCCAAACAGCAAATGCTAGTCTGATTAAATTATTTCAGTTTTCCCCAAACACATCAAAATACTTAAATAGATGGGCCTACTGTTCAATACTCTGTAATAATGGATCGATCATGTTTAAATCATCTTTGGATCGAGTCTGTGATCCAAACCTGTAGGCATCTGAAATGTATAGTGCAGACAACCAATAAGGGGAAATAGTGAGAAAATGAAACAAACAAACAAAAAACACCTAATTTCCATGACTTTAGACTTTACAGGTTGACATATATTCCTATAAACCGTCTTGCACAGTATAGCTTAGTTGCTCTGCTGATCTACTGTGTAGTGTGCAACATTTAAAAGCCAAACCTACTTTAAGTATCATTCTATGGTGACTTAAGTACTATGGCATTCTCATTACAGTAAAAATACATGATAGGTGCTGTTTTGGAGGATGGAGGAGAGGTTTTTCAAAAGCACAAAGAGCAATTAGGTGCCCAAATCCCATAGAAAGTGAATAGGAGTTGGGTGCCTAACTGCACTTTGTGCCGTTGAACATCTTGCCTTGGATTTTAACAACTTGCTAAATTTAACCTGCAAACTCTGAGGTGGTAGAACTGAAGATCCTATGAAAGCAGCCTTGTAACTATGGAGGAATGAGTTCTGGTGGATAAACATTGTAGCTACTTCACTTTAATCATGTATGTTAAAAGTGAGTCAAAGGAGTAAAATCTTTTCTTCTGAAGAGCTGCACCCTTTCTCTGCTTGTTGGATACTTCACCTAAAATGCAATACAAACTGGTGGGGGGAGTATATTTGATTCGGAGGTGTCTGACTGTCCAAGGGAATCCTTCATCAATATGCGTTGAAATTGATAGTAGTCATGTAGAATATATGCTGGTGGAATTGTTTGACTGGAATTATTACATGGTTCTTTATGACTCTTAGAGTACTTCTATATTGCAGTTGAGAGCATGCTTCTCAGCTCAGGTAAGCAAACCCAGGCTAAGAATAGCAGTGGAGCTGGGGTAATACACATGGTGGGTTGAGCTAGCTGCCTGACTACATACCGAGGGGCTCAGGTTTGTACTCCAGTGGCTAGGCCAAGGTGCTACCTGTGGCTACACTAGTATTTTTACCATGATAGCTCAAGTAGAACTAGCACATGTCTATTTACTGAGCTGGGAAGCAAACCTTCCAGCTGCTGTGCAGACATAGACAGATCATCATCTGTGTAAATTGTCATATCTCAAGTGCTTTGCTGGATTGAGGCCTCTTATTTTATCTAACTAATTAATAATGCTGGTTTCTAGGCAATACCATAACAAACCTCAAATGGGGCTGCCTTGTGCTAGGCAGTGTACAAACACAGTAGTAGACAGTCCCTGCCCTGAATAGGGTGACCAGATGTCCCAATTTTATAGAGACAGTCTCAATATTCAGGGATTTGTCTTATGTAGGCGCCTACTACCTCTCACCTCCTGTCCCAATTTTTCACATTTGCTATCTGGTCACCCTAGCTCTGAAGAGCTTACAAAGACACAGAGTAGGGAAAACTGCTCAAACATACAAGCAGAGTGATGGCAGCAAACATAATGGTAAGTGTCCTGATTTTTTAGCAACGTGGGGGTGGGGGAAGGGGTTAGCTAGGGAGAAGGGCCAGGGGGACAGAGCAGGTAAAGAGAGAGGAGGATGAAGGAAGGTAGGAGAGGCAGGCCTGGAGTGAAGCTGAGGTGAAGAAATTGAGGGAAGTGGCAGGAGAGGGTTGGAATAAATAGGCATTCTTTCCTCTCTGCTGATTGGTTATCCAAAACCGCAGGAAAAAAAAAACGATGACGCCATCAATGTCTGCTTCTGTAGCTGTTCCTACTAGCTTGAGTCTTTCTGGCTGGCTCATGACAAAACTATGAACTTTAGTTGGGATGAAGGAAAATGTGAATTTCTAAATATTTCTCTCAGAAAAGTGTTCTACAAGCTATGTTACAAAATGCTATAATGGTCCTTGATATACATCTTAAACTGTGCCTGCAGTAGAGAACCCAAACCATTTGTGATTGCACTAATTAGCTACAACTAATTAATGCACCACCATTTTAATGCATACATATTAGCCATTCTGAGTCTATGAAGCCTGCCACTGCAGCCCCAGACGTACACAGGTACTCTCCCTTTGAATGTATCCCACAGCTGCTGGCACAGCTCCCAGAAACAGTTCTCTCTGGAAGACAGCAAAAGGACTTGTGGGATACCTTAAAGAATGCCAGAAGAATTATTTTAGCATAACCCATCAGCAGCTACTACTAGTAATTTGTCCCACAAAAGAACTTTAAGTTTCCCTCTTGGTAGAATCTCTTTTTGCCCTCTGTTGGGAGCAGATCAGCTGATACTAGCACAGGGAGGGACAATTTGCAGTTCCCTGTACTAGCAGGAGTAATTCAAGCCCAGAGAATGCAAAGGTTAAAATTCACATGGTAACTAATTCACCCATGTGTGTGTGTGTGTGTGTATGTGTGTGTTCACAAAAAATATTTACTAGTTGGGCTAGTAAAGCTATAACAATGTAAACTGTTATCTGCATGTACAATGTAGGTTTGCTAATGGGACTGAGACCCTTTACTGTTACAGCCCCTTATCTGTGTTGACAATGTTAAGGTTACACATGTATCATTCTTATTCTAGCAAGATTAAATATGAATCTCCACTTCTTGGAATAACCAGCTAGCTGTAACAGGTTCATGTCAGTTAAGGTCTGGCAATAACATGGAAAGTTCCTTCAAAAACAATTAAAATATTTGCCCCTCTTCCCATTCAGAGGAATAATTCTGTGGGGAGGAGAGAGAGAGAGTGTTATTTTACAGCATCCAAAAGGTGGTCTAAGACATGTATGAGCCACAATATGGCTCTTTGTCCTTTTTTCCCCATGCCCCCACTCCCCAGTGGCTAGCTAGACCACTTGTAGAGGCTTGTCTTCAAGCTGACAAACCTTAACACTTTAGCTCACACAGTAGCCCTGCATGATTTTAGATTCGGAGCACCCAGGTTCCCTTCCCGAAGATGATGCAGTCAGTGGTATGTTACACGTGTGTGCTGGCGTGTTAGTGTATTACAATAAATGGAATAGCTTGATGGCAAAATGTACAGGAGCCTGTAATATTGCGGGGCTAGGGAATGGGAATAATTGGCAGACATTCACATTCAAGTGGCTAACTGCTACTTCTTCCCACTCAGTGGAAATATGATTTAAGAATGTCAGAGTTCGGATAATGGTGCTAGAGTTAGCTCATCCATCTGTAAGGCGCTATAAGATAAAAGTTAAAAACTAAGCCCCAGATCTCTAAGGTATTTGGGAGTCAGTGTGCTTGGCACTGCAACAACTAAGTGATTTAGGAGACTAGATCTCATTTTCAAAAGGGATTTAGCCACTTAGGAGTCTAAAGACCATGAACAGTCAATGGGAAAGCTGGGATATTGTAGGGTGTTTTGTTGTTCTGGGTTTCTTCTTCTTATCTTAGTCCCATCTATATGGGGTGGGCACTTCGAGACCACCTTCTCCATTCCAGTTTGTCTTGAAGCTGTTCCTTGGGACCTCAGCATCTAATCACATCCTTTTGTATAACATCCAACCATTTTAGGTTTTAACCGTTCTTCTACCCTCAACATTTAAGTTTTACACCCTGTTTCTGTTGTGTTGGGTTTATGGAAACCATTTGGGACACTTTCTCTGAAAACAAAAACATGTTTGGCCCGTTTCTGAATTCAGACAAAGGTCCCATCACCTACAATGGAAGACTTGTGCGCATACACACACACCAATTACAATGGAAGATTTTTACATATGCCACACATTCACAAAATGCTGGATTAGACCAATGAATTATGTCATTTGTAAAACCATTTATAGACTTCAGTCACACATCTAACTTTTCAAATATGGGTCAACGTAATTTGTGTAGTGTAACTAATGACATCAATAATAGCTCTAAAACTAAATGTCTTTATAGTTTTGATAAGGCTCTTGTTACAAACTCTAATCTGCTGCAGGTCAATAGGCAATGAAGTCTGGAGGATAAGGCACTAAACTGGGACTCAGGAGACCTGTGTCTGTTCCCGTCTCTGTTGTTCTGCTGGCTGACTTTGGGCAGGCCACTTCAACTTTCTCTGTCTCAGCTTTTTTTATTTGTAAAAATGGCAATAATGCTTAGAGTAACACTCAATTAGGATTGGGGCCTGTTTATGCTTGACGCTGTTCCAAATGTAGAAAAGAGACAATTTGTGCCCTGAACAATGTATCTCCTTCATAAAGTGCTTTGAGATTTATGGATGAAAAGCACAGTGAAAAAGCTAGAAGGTGGTATGAATATTTTTCTGACATGCACCTCTGACAGGCTAATTCTGCAAATCACAGGAACAGATCTTGTGGTAGTGGTGGTAGTCTTTGCATGGCAACTTTCTATATGTACTATATACTAACCTTACATTTTTAACAAGTAAAAACACAGACTGGTGAAAATATTTAATTTCTCCATGGGGGTGGGGGGAGAATTGGGAGTGGGGAAGGGTAGATGATCTGATCCTTAACAAATAGGGAAGGAATATATTAGCACTGCAAAAAAATCTGTTTATTTCAATTCGCTGAGGTACAGTGTCTGCCCTTCTCTCTCCACCAAAAGGACCATGTGGTAAAGTGCTTGCTTGAGAGACACTGGCCTTTTCTTGTGGAAAATAAGGAGCTCCTGTTTTATGGTGGCCTGGAGGCTGAAGAGCAGCCTGTTGCCAGGGCTGCTACTCTAATGGTTTCAGCAATCAGCCTGGCTCCAGCTGAGATGCAAAGTGGTTAGGCCTCTGCATGCTGTCTGTTTGTTCTGTAACCTGGAGCAGTCTCTTCCCCTCTCTTTTTCCTGATTTATTCTAGTAAACTGAAACACAATATCAGCATAAAAATGATTAGAAAGTGCATATCCTGTATGCATTTACAAATTGATGTACTTAATTTCTCTGTCAAAGAAAGAGCCTTTACTTCATTCCTCCCCTTCCTCTTTCCCTCCTCCCCCATCCCTCCAGCAGCTGGAGGAATGTCCAGATTAAAAAAGGAAATAAAATATGAGTGAAAGATCCTTTTCACTTGTTGTGAAGATTGTGGGAACAGGTAAATTTTGACCACAATATCATTAGAAAAAGCTGTTAGCTCATTTGGCAAAGGAAAGTTAAAGTTTAATTGCTGACCTCTCTGATTACTGAAACTATTCATGAAAATGCATGGCTACCCCTCTGAAAATAGCAAAGCTGTATCATGAGCACTGATGAAACAAAAAATGTCCACAAATATGGCTTGCTTTGAACAATCTTCCTGGCCATTTTGGTTGCTCAGCTACATTATCCCACACTATTTGTACCCAAGTATAAAAATACTAAGAAAAGTCTATTGACAGCAACATAACGTAGGTGCAATGTGTCATACGATATGGGGCATTGTCTACTATTTGTTACTAACATTGTTGATCTTGTTTCTATGTTGTTATTAAACTTTATTGAGGGAAATAAAGTTTAATAAAACTCTGCAGCAGATCTATCTGTTTCTGTATGGGAATGTACTCTAGCAGTCAGATCAGGGAGCTGCTACTAGGTTTGTCGCATCTATATCCCAGTCCCTGCTAATCATTTGTTCCTGCATTGTTTGGCCCAAATTTTCAAAAGTTTGTGAGCAAACATTCATGTATTTGTCTGTGGATGCCCACAGTGTACACATGCAATATCTGATGCATATATACAAGTAAGGGATTTGCAATTTCTCATGTGCAGTTGTGTTCCTGTCTTCTGTTAGCACAAGTCAGCCCCTGCCCTCCCCACATACACACAACACATTTCAAAACATTAGCCTTGTTGGTCAAGTCTTCTAGTCTATATTAAAGTAATGGAGGGTGATTTGGGAGCACAAGTTCAATTGAGGCCAGTGTCACTTGTGTTCCAATATCGCTTGAGGTGATTTTTTTTTTTTTTTGTGTGCACCCTTAGGTGTCTAAGGGTATGTCTACATGAGAGGTGCAGGCAGAGTTGATGGGGGAGCGGCAGCAGTCGACTCACCGCAGTGAAGACACCGTGGTGAGTCGGTCTAAGTACATCGACTTCAGCTATGTTATTCATGTAGCTGAAGTTGCGTAACTTAGATCGATTTCGCCCAGTGTAGACCAGGTCTAAATGTAGACTAATGTTAGGCTTCTACTTCTGAAAATTTTAGTTGTCCCCAGTAATTTGAATTGCTAAGGTATTGTTCTCATCCTTTGAATTCATTAGAAACCACAATTGACTCAAATCCATCACTCATTTGAGCTGGAAAGGTCAACTAGAAAGTCCACTTCTTCCACTTTTAATTTTCCTAGTGCACAGAGCACTGTTGGGAGTGTCTGTAAGCTATTGCTTGTGGTTTTTCTTCATTGAGAGTAAAATTCTCCCCTGTGCAAAAGGACCACAAAAAGCTCACGTGCCACTCAACTGCTACCTCAACATAGCATTTGAGACCTAATTATTTACAGTTTGCTCTGTTGATTATTTGTGAGGGGTCATATGACTTGGGTGGCATTTTATTTTCCTTCTGTTCTGACTGTATGAGCATTAGTCTTACGTACAAGAAGCACCAGAGAGAGGCAGCAGTTTAGAGAGGTAGCAGATAGGAAAAGGTTTGATATTTTCTAAAATGCTCTTTCAGTGGCACTAGCCTAGCCCAAGGAATCATTCTGAGAAAAATGCAAGTTTTAGTGATTGGGAGTGGAGTTTAAATCAAACTGGGGGGGAAGAACTGGGGAAATTTGTTCCCTCTGCTGTGAAAGCAATGTTCCATCTTATATAAAATATATCAAATGCTTTGTATCTATGGGGTTTGCTACTGTAATACACATAATATAGTAGTACAATATACCACTTCTGGTATGAATACTGCAGTATAAAAGCATAATACTTGCTTTGCTTGGGCATTCATGCAAATAAAGCTCTATTACAAATGTTCACAGAAAGCGTACACCGATGACATCAATGCACATCTAAAGCAAAATCACTTAAATTCGAATGAATCCTACTGGAAATTGTTTTGCAATATTTGTCCAGCTTTAATTCTGATCATAAGGTGAGCTGCCTTTCCCACACCTTTCGAGGGCAACAAATGAGTACCAGTAAATCAGATGCCAATATTTTTGTTAGTCTGGCCTTAAACAAAAGAGCCATGGGGCTGGCTCAATGGAATTTAGGCTGGGCAGGGAAGCAGGACACAGCAGCATGAGTCCCCATCAAACAATAGCAGCAGCCAGATCAAAACAGCAGGCAGAGTTTAGCCGGAAAGTATATGCACAATTATAGACACAAAATATCTGGTGCTGCAAAAGCATTACATCCCCAGGCTTGTCCTCAAGCAGGATCCTACTGTTGTTAACGTAAGCATTACTGAATCAGACTTGAATTTCACACAGTAAAATGCGTATTATCCAAAAAGGAAGGTGAAAATTAGAGGGATTAAACTAAGGCAATAAATTCCAGTCAATCCCTTCAAGCTAATGGGGGATTAAACAAGGCAGTGGCCAGACCTCTGTCACATAATAGAGACACAAGTATTAATGGGGCACAGAAGCAATAGAATAGGAAGTCAGGTCAATTGAAAGTGGTAGGACTTGGTGCACAATAACATGGGGAACAAATATAAAACATCATCAAATTCTAACAATCAATCTATCTCCATGTTTTTCTTTTGGAAAAGCAGTACAGGCATATTTGGTGTTTAATTCACTGAAAGCTATCGAATTAGATCCTCTCCTTCAGAGGGAGTCAAAATGGTTCCTTCTAAGTGCCTCACCTGATGAGGATATAATTAACAGACCTGGTTGAAAAATGATTTGTACGTTTTTTGTGAATAATTCTGAACAAAATAATTTTCTTGAAATTTTTAACCAAAAAAATGCATATGATAGGGAAAAAATATACAATACAACAGAATTTTTCAGTTTTCAAAATCAAAACTGAATTTGTTTCAGTTTTTGGTATTTCCTCCTTTCTGTCCCCTTTTCCACTTTTTTTTTCTATGTTTGCCTCTAAGAAGGGAAGGGGGAAAGGGTGAGAAGATGGGTAAAAATAAGAAAAAATGAAAGTTTGGGGGGTTGAGTTAAAAAAAATTGGAAAAGGTTGGAAAAAATATTTCCATGAACATTTGCATTTGGGATTGGTGGTGGGGAGCCAATATTTCACTGAAAAAAAGTTTGAAAGAAAGCTCTGACAACGTCTAGCAATGAGCCAGTCAGCAGCACAGCCAATACCACTTGATTTAAACCACATGACCATTCCTAAAACAGCCTAAAAACTGGCAAAAAGCTGTAGCAAAATTTCTGCAGGGCACCAGATAGAGGAAAAGTTTTGTTTTTTTTCCTGCTCCATTTCATGAATTTTTGTCATAGGAAAATACATATTGCCAAATCTTATTTTGTGCAGGAGATCTGCAAATTCAAAAAAGTGTAAATGTCATGTGTTTTCATTGTGAATATTTTGCACTATTCCCTTCATAACTTCCCCATCCTCCTCCTCCTCACTATATCTGTGTCTGGGAACCTTCTTTTTAACAGCATTTATTGCAAAATGAGGGACACCACAGTAGATGATGCCAGCTAGTGATTTTGCTGTTTCATTGTGTGGGCTTCCTCTTTGTTAGGTAATTCGTTCCTAATTTTTGATGATTTATTTTCCATGGCTTAGGCGTCGTTGGTTCAGATCTTAAAAGTGGGCAAGGAATATCTTCTTTCACAACTGCATCGTTAATCAAAGCATGTGTATATAGGAGACTAATAAAGAGAGGATTTCTTCCTCCTCTTGAGAGCCAGTTCCAACTAACACAGAACTCTTAGATGAGAGGCGTTAGACTCTGGATGGTGATTCAGATGTTGGTTTGTCAGTATACTCAGTACACACATTTATGAATATCCCCTTCACCTCATCCAACTACTATGCATGTATTTTATTTTAATTCTGGGAACAGCTATTAAGGAAAACCTCTGCGTTAACTATGTTAAGTTGATTATTTGTGACTAGAGCTGGGTAAGAAACAGTTTTCCATCCTGTGAAATTTTTTGAGATTTCAGAATGTTTTTCTATTCTGCACTGGGATAAAATTGAGGCCTGAGAGACAGACTCACACACCTGAACAGCCAATAGCTCAGTGGTTAGGGCACTCACCTGGGATGGGGAAGACCCAGGCTTAAGTCCCTGTACCCCCCACATTACAGGTGAATGCCCTAACCACTATGCTGTTGGTTATTCTTGGGCTGGGTGGGGAATCTGTGATAGTACCCAGGGTTGTGAGGTGCCTCACAACTACCTGCTCTTGGCATGAAGCAGTCTTGCCTGTCATTGCTGTGCATGAGCTCCCTGAAACCATCAGCCACACAAGTAACACAAGCACTACCTTCCAGGTCCGTGCAGGCCTTGATCTTTCTGTACAGGTAGCAATAGGCACACAACAACCCTAAAGTTCTCAGAGCATTCCCTGCAGTGTTCAGCCCCTTACCCACTAAACGCTCACACAATTACCCAGCCCGCTGTTCCCAAAAAAACAGTACGTACCAGCTTGTAAGATTGAACTTTGCTTAACACCCCAGCACTGTGATCTATTTACAGTAAAACCCAAGATTAAGTTTATTATGAAAGAGATTCAAATAATAGTGAGTAAGAATATTGGAAACAAATGGTGACGTATAAAACAAAATCATAACCTGCTTTCTAGAGACTAAACTTAATCATCAGGCTAACCTTCTGGTTAACGAAGCTTATCTCCTCCAAAGTTCTCTCCAGCAGTTTCAACCAAGCCTGGTTGAGATCCCACTTTCATGAAGCAAATTTTCTTTCCATTTATTTCCTAGGTAAGGGATGCCCAGGTGTGTGTTCTCCTTCCAAACATAGTAGATCAAACCTTTGAAGTTAACCTCAAAATCAGGTTCTCCCGCCCAGCACACACACATTTTTTTTCTGTTCCCATTGTTTTCTTTTGAAATTCTGACAATCCTTCATTTGCATTAAGTTCAGACTGGTGATAGATCCACGATGAACGAGACAAGACTCAATTTACATTTAAATAAATGGATGGACAAACATCTCTTTTCTGACAGAACCTGTCTTTCACCTTTGCTGGTGATCAACATCTAGACCTTTTTAGTATGTATATGTAATTTCTTATGCAACATCTGTACCTGCATCTTTCAGTGATTGATGACCAGTGTGACACCAGCTGTTAATTGAGACCTCATGACTTTCTTTGGTGAACTAGAATGTACATACCAGAGTCGGGAGGTTCCTGGTCACAGGATCTCACTCTGGTGTTGATTAGAAATATCATTTTGGAGCTGAGAAATCTTCCCAACAAAAGTTTAATCAAAAATTATGTTCCTGCAAAAAGATACGGTATAGAAAAAAAATCAGCATTTTCTGATTAAAAACCATCTATATATGGGATACTATCGTACTATTGTCAAAGGGGAAATTGAGACTTTTTTCCCCCTTCATATTTGGGGAGATTATTAGTATGTTACACCTCATTTCAGGGAGTGTCTTCTTTCCCACCTGTGGATTATATATATTGGGCCAGCTGCCTAGTTTGTCTCATCAGAAGCCCATAACTGGGGATACAAAATGACTTTATACCGCCTTTGTATTCCCCTGATGCTGGAACGGGGTATTTTGATGTTGCATTGTGTTTTGTATATGCTTCTCCTGGGTCAATGACTTATCAGTATTTAGTTACTGATGTAACACTGTGATGGGATGAACTAGGTTGGAGCCTTCCAGCCCTGCCACACCCCACCCAAGAAAAGGGCAGTAGAGAGGTCCTACAAGCTGCCTAGAGTGTCTGTATGGGAAGCAGACAATCAGGGCCCAGCAGGCTAGTATAAGAACAGCTGCAGGGCCAGACTGAGAAATTTTCCTTGCTAAAGCTGGAGGAGTATTTATCGTGTGCCAGGCTGGCTGTTGGGACTCTACCAGGACAAGGCTATGGGGTGAATGTGCTAGAGCCATGGGGAAGTGGCCCATAGAATTGTAGGAGAAATGCAGTGTATTCAAAGGGACATGGTGGATGGCTACTATCTATAGGGTCCCTGGGCTGAGCCTGAGTCTCACCCCCCCCCTCCCCACCGCCACCAGGCACTGGGAAAGTGGCCTGGATGTTGAGATACCCCAAAAGGGGAACTGAGCTCTTCTGAAGAGCTGGGATTGCTTGAAGAGCAGGGACAATTTCAGGGAGCCCAGAAGAGGCTGAGAGACTATTCAAACCAGGGTACTGTGATAGGCCCTGCTGGACTGATTGAGGAGCAAGCCCAGGGATGAGGCTGCAGATCAAAAGATATTACTGAGGGCTTTGAGGTATGCCCAATTGGACTTGTACCCCAGAAGGGGTTTGAGTTTTAACTCCAAGACAGACTGGTGACTCAGCCCTCTGGCCAAGTCACAGAAAGACCCACCATAAACAGGTAGAAAGAGGCACACGCACTGGGCCAGGGGGTGCTTGCAAGAGGTGAATGAGACCCCGCTACAAACACCTTTCTCAGATTTTAAATTTATTGAAAGGGTTATAACACTAAGATTTGTAGTTCTAGTCATTTTAATTCAGACAGTCTATGAGCATGACAAGCTGTACAAATATTGTACAGTTTAAGAAGGGGGCAAGTTAGACCTCTCAAGTTTGGGTCACACACTATTATGGAGGTTTAATCCCTGGTGTCTAATTGTCTTGACTAGCCATTCCTGATCCAGGCACAGGCACATCATCCCTCCTGTCACCCAGAATTATTCATACAAGCAAATGTCTAAATTCTGAAACACTTAGGTGCTTAAGTTGACTCACATCAATGGTCCACTGGTGTCAGCTCTGCAGTAGCCAATGAGACTAATGTTATGTATTTTAGCCCCAATATTGCAAAAACTTACGGACAAGTTTGCCATGACAATTTATGCAAACACCTGTCAATTTCAAACTCAGTTCCCCCCAATTTCTTATTTTGAGCCTTATCAATACTGTTGTCCCTTTGTTTTCCCTGGCTAAAAATTCCCACCCAAGCATACCTATTTTGAGCCTTAATTTTACAAAAGAAATATTAAATAAGATCTTCAGCAGCCAGTCTCAATGAATGTTTGGAGAGAAGTTTAATGTTTTCAAGCAAAATATTCATAATAGAAATTTACCACAGTTAAATTTCAACTGGTATTTTAAGTATTGGTAGCATTTTTTTTCTAGTCCCAAGGGACATTCTGACAAGAGCAGATAGTCAAGGTAATAAATATTGAGCATAAGTAGGTCGGATATGAAGAGAAATATAATGTAGGTGTGGTTGGAGTGGAACCAAGAAAGTGGTGGTGAGGGGGGAATCAGCCAAATAATAGGGAATTTACTGGAATTTGAGGGAGTAAATCAGCAGCATGTCTATGATTAGTGCACAGTTGCATAAAGGATTTTTCTCATCTTTCACAGTGACCTAAGTTCAAATAGTTCATTAACATCTGTCAAAGAGAAAATGTGGGAGAACCCTATTTTCACACTGCAAGGTGTCATTTTTATTAACACTTCCTAATAGCAAATGAAGGTGGAATGAAGTAATTCCAAATCATAGAAAGTAGAGAGCCAGATCCTGAACTCACTTACACTGATGTAAATTCAGAGTAACTCTACTGATTTCAGATGAGTTACTGTGGATTTCCACCAGGTTACTAAGATCAGAATCTGGGCCACTGTTTCTACCCTGTGTTAAGGTTCAAAAGGTTGATTGGTAGATAACATCACTGTTTAAACTCTGGAACAACCTGTTCCACTGGCAGAATCTAAGAGAACAAAGTCTTAGAAATAGTTTATTTTCATTTTATTCTATGCATAGTAATTGTTTGGCTTACTTTTTATCAGACACCTGCATATTTTTTTTGGTGGTCTTATTGAGCCAACATTGGGCTTTCTGCTGTATTGTGGTAGTTCTTTTCTCTACTTCTGGATGTGTACTTTAAGTTCTGTTCCTTTGTGCATCAAACTTTTTTCATTCTCCTCCCTGCCTTTCCTTTTCCAGTGCTTAAGCTGGTACAACTGGGAAGAATGTTTGGAACTTATTTTAACAAGTGGTGTATTTGTCTTTGTGGCACCACCTTAATATAAACACAATAAAAGAATACAATCAGGATTGAAGTCCCAATGTGCTAAGCACTGTATAGATGTAGGTAGACATAACAGTGCCCTAAGTCACTTACAATCACGTTACCTACCAAAAAAAAAAAAGAACCAATTGTAAAACAAACAATAAGAGAGAATGAGGGTCACAATAATACAGAAACTCCTCCCTTAACGTTGTAGTTATGTTCCTGAAAAATGCTACTTTAAGCGAAACGATGTTAAGCGAATCCAGTTTCCCCATAAGAATTAATGTAAATAGGGTGGGGTTGGGTTCCAGGGAAATTTTTTCGCCAGACAAAAGACTGTTTTATACACACACACACATACACAGTATAAGTTTTAAACAAACAATTTAATACTGTACACAGCAATGATGATTGTGAGCTTGGTTGAGGTGGTGGAGTCAGAGGGTGGAGGAGGGTGGGATATTTTCCAGGGAATGCCTTACTGCTAAATGATGAACTAGCACTCAGCTGAGCCCTCGAGGGTTAACACGTTGTTAATGTAGCCTCACACTCTACAAGGCAGCACAAATGGAGGGAGGGGAGACAGCTTGGCAGAGAGAGACAGAAACACACACCGTGTGTGTGAGAGAGACAGAAACACACACCGTGTGTGTGAGAGAGACAGAGACACACACCGTGTGTGTGTGTGTGTGTGTGTATGAGAGAGAGATGCGCATTGCCCCTTTAAGTACACTGAGCCCACTCTAAATACATTGCCTTTTTAAGTAGATCAGCAAGTTGAGACAGCACCTTCTGCCAGCAAGCTCCCTCCATCCTGAGCCCTGTCCTGTCCCCCCCCTGCTCTGTGGAGATGGGTTATAGCAGCAGGGGGCAGTGGTGGGGGGTGGGGACACCCTGACATTAGCACACCGCCCCCCTGCCCCTGCACAGCAAGCAGGAGGCTCCCGGGAGCAGCTCCAAGGCAGAGGGCAGGAGCATCACATAGCAGTGGAGGGAGGGACAGCTAAACTACCTGGCCTGATAGCCTGCTAGGCGGCTGCAGCACAGGGAATTTAGGGGAGCTGATGGGGGGGCTGCCAGCCCACCTTGGTTCCAAGCCCCCACCACTAGCTCCAACGGGCAGCTCTTCCTGCAAGCAGTGGACAAAGCAGGCAGCTGCCAAACAATGTTATAAGGGAGCATTGCACAACTTTAAATGAGCATGTTCTCTAATTGATCAGCAACGTAACAACGAAACAACGTTAACTGGGACGATGTTAAGTGAGGAGTTACTGTAATATTGTGCAGTGAACTAGGCTCAGTGTGCCCAGCTTGATAGTTCCAAATCAACTGAATAGGTTTTTATTAATGGCCACTTAGGAAATGTTTTTTCAAACCCTGAGCTTCCTTAACTCTTTCTGCCCACCCCCGATCTCCTCTTACTCACTGTCTGCTTCATGGTTTTTAATTATTTATTTGCTCTCTCCCCTCCCCCTCACCCCTCATTCTATGTAATTTCTCCCCTTCCATTCTTCCACCTAGTGATATTCAGTCTTTTATTGAATACTAACTATCCCAACCACTCCCTTCATATATGGGGATTGTAGTTGGTGGGGAGAGTGCCACCTAAAAGATGCATGCTAGTAGTGCCAAAAAAACCTCTCCTCCTGAAATTTTGGTTTTTCATGTTAACAAAGGTATAGTCTAAAGCAACACTCCTTCGATGCTAGTTTAAGCCCTCTTGTCTAGCTCCAGGGTCCTTTACCTCAGGATCTGTCTGTGCCAGATGCTACCTGACTCTCTACCAGAGCGCTATTCCCACCTTCCTTATATTCAGGGTAAAACATGAGGAGCTGCACCTCCCCAAATGAGTCAGCAGTAACTAGCTTGCAATCATCTGCAAAGTTCTAACAGGAATGGGGCAAGAGGAGAATCCTACCGTCCTGCTACAGGCTCCTTTCCTCCACATAAGCCATTCTTCCCTTGGGGTGCATGACTGGCACTTGGCTGTGGGTCACTGATATTCTCCCATCCTGTTGCTGCCTGTGGGGAAGGGTGTCATTGCAAATGTCAGGTTTAACAGAGTGCAGAGTCCACTGATATCTTCTGTAGTCCAGGGCTGTGACAGTGTCACCAGTACAGTCCCATTATCTTAATCCTCCCCCCACCCCCCAGAAATCAGCTACCCTCCTTTCTGACACTTCCATCACCCCCAGAAAACAGCTCCATTCCATGGAAAATTCTGAAGTTCTGACAAATTTCTGTTTTGGAAACAAAGTAGAAATTTGAAAATTTCCTATGGAAGTAACTATCCAAATAAAACTTGTTTAGAAAATTTCAAAAGGAAATTGATCCTGTGAGCCAAGTTCTGAGGCGCCTAGCTCAGCCACAGTTCCCAGGCCATCTAGGCTCCTGGCTCCCCATCAGAACCCTGTCCATTGGAACTCTGCCTGTGGTTTCTTGGAAGTTCCTCCAAACCAACAGGTTTCGTGAAATATTTTGGTTTTGACAAATTGGTATTTTCTGGGAACAAAAAAAAATAAAAATGTTTCCTTGGAAGATTCTCAATGAGCTCTATTAGGGATCTTGAGGCTGAAAAAGCTCCACCCTCTAGTGTAGCTGGCAGAACCACAAAGCAGATTTAATGGGACTGAAAATCTGGCTCCAGCTCCATACTCATCCTATTCCTTTGCAGCTTTTGACACAACTGACTGCAAAGTATTATTGATCTATCTTATATAGTCCCCATTACCATAGTAGCTGAGCACTCACAAGCACTTCTTATTTATTTAATTTTAATATAATCCTCATGACCCTCCTGTGAGCTAGGGAAGTATTATCTCTATTTTTACAGAGGGGGAGCTGAGGCACAAGCAGACTCAATGACTTGCCCAAGGTCACACAGAGAATTGTGGGAAGAGCAGGGAATTAAACCCTGGTCATCTAAATCTGATGCTAGACCTCTAGACCAAAGGTTCCTAAACTTTTTTTTCCCTTGAGACTCACCTGTGTCACTGCAATAGGCACTGCAGCCCACTATTAACACTTCTTGAGGAAAATTAATTTTAATTATTATATACATATAAACTATAACACTGTAAATAAACAATGCATATTTCCTTTTCATTTTAATGTAAACAATTGTAATGATAGAAATCCCCAGTGATATGCACTCAAAGATCTTTGAAGTCAAACAGTTTTAGTAAAACTTTAAAACACTTTAAAAAATGTTGAGAGCAAAATGGGGTGTTCAAACAGGGAAAACACAATGTATAAATGTACAACGTATAAAACTGAACAATAAACAACAACAATGATAACAATTGTTCACATTTTATATGATTTTAAAACAAAATAGTTGTCCACTATATTTAATATTTAAACACTATATTGTTTTTATTTTTAGTGTAAAATCTGAATTCCTAGGCTGTCTAAAGACCCAACTCTACTCTCTACTAATTAGAAAAGAATCAAATATTTTAAATAAAAATATAAAATCACAGTTGTATTATAACACACTGTGGCAATGGGTACTCATCCAATCCAGTAAAGGAGAATCCAAATTTCAAGCATGTGTCATCATATTTTCTTACCACTTTCTTTATCTTTTTGACTGGCTCATTTCATGTAGCTATAAATCAGTGTTTCTCAAACTGGGGTCGCCGCTTGTGTAGGGAAAGCCCCTGGCAGGCTGGGCCGGTTTGTTTACCTGCCCCGTCTGCAGGTCCAGCCGATCGCAGCTCCCACTGGCCTCAGTTCACCTCTGCAGGTCAATGGGAGCCACTGGAAGCAGCGGCCAGTGTGTCCCTCGGCCCGTGCTGCTTCCAGCAGCTCCCATTGGCCTGCAGTGGCAAACCGCGGCCAGTGGGAGCCGTGATTGGCCGGACCTGTGGACGGGGCAGGTAAACAAACTGGCCCGGACCGCCAGGGGCTTTCCTTACACAAGCGGCGACCCCAGTTTGAGAAACACTGCTATAGATGATCTGAGATTTTCAATATCTTCTCTATCAGTGCCCCCTTCTCATTTTTGAAAAATAAATTGATCCATATCAGATTGAAATACTGCTTGCCATTTTTTACAGTTGTAAATAGCAGACTGTGTATGTCACTAGGTTACCTTGCAGTGAAACGCACCATTGTACTTGCGAGAATTAAACTTGATATATTGCAGCTTGTTTTTTAAAGTAAATAATTTTTTTTCTATACTCTGTCCAACATATACAGCTCAAAGCATTACATTTATATAGCTTTTACTTAGATTACACGAGTCACATGGAGTTAAAGATTTACTAAGAGCTTGACTAGAGAATGCAGTTGCATCAGCGGACCACCCGGGACTGTGTCACAGCTTACTGTTGGGCCACCACCCATAGTTTGGCCACCCCTGCCCTAGACACTGTCATCACAATTTCTCCTTTCCATTTTTAGCTTCAGCAATAAAGGTCTGCTTGCATGACATTGCTAGAGTAGACAGAGCAGTACTACAATGACTCATTATCTCTAAGTGAACAGAATGTTGGCGAGTTACTGCTCCTCTTCCTCACACAGGTCTATCCAGTCTCCCTTCACTTGGTTAGCTAATGAGACTTCCTGTTCTCCACGACCCTCTGATAACACCCAGCTGTATATCTTGTTCCCAGGTGCAAACAGCACTAACACCAGGGGGCCAATATGCTTGCAAGAGATCAACTCTTGGATGAAGAAAAGCAGTCTCAAATTGACCTTTGGCGAGACAGAAGCAATAATGATCGGAAGGAGAAAATGATTTATAGAACTATCTAAGACACTGTCCATTTGTTAAAGTGGTGCAAACCTCCGGGTCCTGCTTGATTCATCGCTCAAAGTTCTTCACAAAGGTCTATTTCATAATAAGCCCTCCAGCAAGGAAGTGCCTTCTTACACCATTCCTTAATCAGCCAGAGTAGGGTCATAGGAGAGCTAAATAAATTGCATTCTTTCTTGGGCATATTGGCCTATGCTAGGCTCCCTTTCACTGCCAGCCCCAGAGAAAGGACAATAGAGGGATCCAAACTTGGCTTTCTGTATGGCAGTATATCTGACTAACACTAGACCGCCAGGCTGGGCTATGCCTTTCTACTATCTCTTGAAAGAACACTCTGAACTGAATCTAAAAAGATGACTAAACTTTTAGAAATGTTACCATTTAACAAAAGGTCAATTTATAGTGGATCATCCCTTTTTTCCTTCCAAAGAAATGTACACTGATGATTTGTCAGATTTTTAATTAGTTCCAAGAATGTACTGTGCCTGCACTCAGCTCTTTGAGGTGTTAATCTTTTCCCCCCCGCCTGTTTTATTCCTGCTCAGTTCAAATGTAGCAGAACATGTGTGTAGTTATTTTGTCATGTGGTGCCTATCCTCTGAAAGTCAATTCTTTGTTAGCTTAGCCAAGAAAGGTGTTTTTTTTTGTTTTGTTGTTTTGTTTTTTTAAAGACACTAGAAATCAAATATAGCACCCACATATCTATCTGGGAACCTCTGGTCTAGGGGTCTAGCGTCAGATTTAGATGACCTGTTTAGATGAATGTCTGAGATGTCTACCACAATATTAATGGAGAAAATAACATACTACAGATGAGATAAATGGTTACTTTTCTTTGAAATGCAGCCCCCCTGCAGTCTTTTGAAAAGCCAGTCCAAACCTCACAGTTTGTATCAATAACAAGTATGCACTGGGCCCCATATTGTCAATCTTCTTGCACTGCAGTAGCCATCAAGACCCTTTTTCCTCTTTTAATATTCATAATAAACAAGAGAAATGCTTTAACAGCAATACAATATTTCTATGAGGGTCACTATCATTGAAGTCTGAGAGAGAAATCTTTTGAATATTAGGTTCCTTATTTGTCTCTAAAACTTAATTATCCAAAAAAAATTGGGAATATCTTTCATTTCTTAATCTTTTTTAATTTTTAAAACAAAAACTTCAGTGAGATCTGTGTAGCATGGTGGGAAGCAGTTTGAATTGAACATGTTATACAAAGGAAAGGATATTGGGGAGGCAGGAGGGTAAACAAAAAAAGTCTGTTCTTACCCTTTTTTCAAAGTGCATATTGCAGCAGCAATGAGCTGAAGTCAGTGAAAGTTTGGTGGGTATTTGGAGTGCAGAATCTCACCCACAGACATAGGAACTGTAAGATGATGCAAGGTATGAGGATGGTACTGTTCAAATATACTAATGCTTTATAAAAAGTAGAGGCTGCCTATGCAAAGAATCCCTACTGTATGGAATTTATATATATATATATAAGGATTCCAATAGGAAGAGCAAGGCAGCAGTGAGCATGTAATGTGTCTTGAGTAAACACCCTACCGCAAAGATTGTCTACATGGAAAGCTCTTACTGTTTATCAAGGATGTTCTTATGCTTCATTTTGTCTGACAATTTCTTTTCCTCTACCATTTTGACACACACCGTACCAAGTACATCTTCGTATCCTTGTATGGAAAGCACCAGATCCTCAGCTGATATAAATCTGTGCAGCTCCACTGAAGAGAATAGAGCTCCTCTGATTTACAGCAGGTGAGACTCTAACCTGCAAAATTAACATCTGTATGGATCTGAGTCTGTACTCTGCATGCAGGCAGCTTTTGATATGGTCTCCCACAGTATTCTTGCCGGCAAGTTAAAGAAGTATGGGCTGGATGAATGGACTTTAAGGTAGATAGAAAGCTGGCTAGATCGTCGGCCTCAACGGGAGTGATCAATGGCTCCATGTCTAGTTGGCAGCCGGTATCAAGCGGAGTGCCCCAAGAGTCGGTCCTGGGGCCGGTTTTGTTCAATATCTTCATTAATGATCTGGAGGATGGCGTGGACTGCACTCTCAGCAAGTTTGCAGATGACATTAACCTAGGAGGAGTGGTAGATACGCTGGAGGGTAGGGATAGGCTACAGAGGGACCTAGACAAATTAGAGGATTGGACCAAAAGAAACCTGATGAGGTTCAACAAGGACAAGTGCAGAGTCCTGCACTTAGGACGGAAGAATCCCATGCACTGCTACAGACTAGGGACCGAATGGCTAGGCAGCAGTGCTGCAGAAAAGGACCTAGGGTTACAGTGGACGAGAAGCTGGATATGAGTCAACAGTGTACTCTTGTTGCCAAGAAGGCTAACGGCATTTTGGGCTGTATAAGTAGGAGCATTGCCAGCAGATCGAGGGACGTGATCATTCCCCTCTATTTGACATTGGTGAGGCTTCATCTGGAGTACTGTGTCCAGTTTTGGGCCCCACGCTACAAGAAGGATGTGGAAAAATTGGAAAGAGTCCAGCGGAGGGCAACAAAAATGATTAGGGGTCTGGAGCACATGACTTATGAGGAGAGGCTGAAGGAACTGGGATTGTTTAGTCTGCAGAAGAGAAGAATGAGGGGGGATTTGATAGCTGCTTTCAACTACCTGAAAGGGGGTTCCAAAGAGGATGGATCTAGACTGTTCTTAGTGGTAGCAGATAACAGAACAAAGAGTAATGGTCTCAAGTTGCAGTGGGGGAGGTTTAGGTTGGATATTAGGAACAACGTTTTTCACTAGGAGGGTGGTGAAGCATTGGAATGCGTTACCTAGGGAGGTGGTGGAATCTCCTTCCTTAGAAGTTTTTAAGGTCAGGCTTGACAAATCCCTGGTTGGGATGATTTAGTTGGGAATTGGTCCTGTTTTGAGCAGGGGGTTGGACTAGATGACCTCCTGAGGTCCCTTCCAACCCTGATATTCTATGATTCTAAACTCCAGTGGAATTTACTGGGGGGGGGGGGGTTGCCTATGTAAAGAGGGCAGGATCAGGCCCAATGACATCACAATTTCTCCTGCAGGGACAATAGTAGTAAGATAGTTCGAGCTTGTCTATATAGAGAGCTATTCCTGATTAACTATTCCTAATTAACTCCATGTACCTTATTCCAAGTTGGCTTAATTCACTTTAAATTCACACCCTACTTTATTCTGGAAGAACTTTTAATGTTTAGATAAGCTCTTAGGCTTCATGGGGTCAGAATTCCCTTGCAGAACTAAGTTAAACAATAAAGGATAAGAAAAGTTACTAACAATAGTGAATTGGGTTTTCAAAATGACTCAGCTTTGGCCTAATCTTGCTGTCTTTGAAACCTGTGATTAAAATTCCTATTTTCAAATGGCCAAAGCTAAGGGTTTTGAAAATTCCCACTTAGAGACCTGATCCTGGAAGTCCTACACAAACAGAAGTCTTACGAACTTCAGCATAAGTTTCATTCATGAAAAGGGCTTCTACTGTCTGTTATGTGTCACAAAATAAATGTAATAAACATCAAACTTCTGTAGCTTTATGTTGATGCTGCATTTCTCTTCAGGATGGCTTTACAAAAACATTTCCTTGACTTCTCTTTCCAGGCTAGGAAATGAGTCAGACAAATGTAAAGTGAGGCAAATGTCTAAGGAAGATGCAGGAGACAGGAAACAAATAGATTTATTTTTGTCTTTATTGTTTTTTTTTAAACTATCTTCCTTCCCACTTTCTACCTCCTTTTTTTTTTTAAGTGTGAAACTGCATCCTAAAGCCTTATCATGTTGAGCACTCTTACCCAGATGCACACATGCTGTTTACACAACTACTAGTATAATCCAATGACCTGTTGTAATTCAGGGCCTGATCCAAAGTCCACTACAGTCAGTAGAAATACTCCCATTGACTTCAACAGATGTTGGATAAGGTCCTCACTTATCCTATCACCTTTCTCACTTCTATCTCCACTATTTCAACACCACCTCTAAGACATATATCAGTCCAAATGCTGTTCTCAGTTACACTGGTGGAAATAATTTCCCTCATTCCTTAGTGTTAACAGTCAATATATGAAGGATGGTAATATGTCCATACGTGCTAGATCTGGGGGTGCAGCATTACCCCCTGACTTGAAGTGATTTCGATTATGTACAGGCTTTACAGTTTGGTTCAATTGCTCTCTAGCACCCCCACTATAAAAATTGTTCCGGCACCCCAAATATGTCCTTTCTTGACAAGTAATGTGTGTACACACACTAACTAGGGATGCCAGGGAGCAGTTGTAGCTGCCACCAACCAGTTGCTTCCTGACCCCAGCACGTGGACCCACTGGCCCATTCCCCCACACCCTCCCCTCCTCCTGGGCATAAGAGCCTTCTGCTGCCAATTAATCCTGCAGCTCAAGTGGTAGAATATTTAAGGTTCAAACCCTGCTAGTGATAGGGGGATTTTGAATTTGATTGTTCCCGTTTCCTTTAAAACAACAAACAAAACAAAAAAATTATACTTGAACTGTTACAAGAATACTAATGTTGCAAAATCAAGCACTCCAAAGTTAGGTCACAGTTACAGTGCTAGGTGCATCTCTCTGACTATACCCCCTCAGGCATCAGGTCTCATGTCTTCACCTCTCCAAGGGTGGAATTTGGCAATTCCTTTTTAGAGGTGACCTTGGGCTGCAGCATCCTGAGTCTCAAACAACTGTGCTTACCCAACAGGCCCAATTGGATTCAGCACCTGCGGTTCTTCCCTTAGATAGCTGCGACCAGTGTTATACAGTGACCAGGCAACCTTCTTAAACCAAAGCATTGTTTGTTTTAGCGGTAGGAATAGAGCATAAGAGAGAAGGATTTTGAAACCACCTATACAAGTCTATCTTGCCTAAAGCCTTACCATTGTGTGACGGTGACCTATGTAGGCCCAGCCTCTTCAGATACCCCAAATGGGTGCCTGTGTCAGTCTGTTTTTCCTAAACAGCTACACCTTTTCTTCAGAGAAAGTCCATTTTAAAAATGATAGTCCTTTGGAACTGATTCCCAGGTCTTTTCTGGTCCTGGCATTGTCTTCTAACAACCCTCAAGTGTTTGCTAAGGGGTGGCTTATCTTCAGACACACTGTTTCATTCCTGTTTGTTTGTTTTCCCTGCAGTCCCCTATTGAACTAAACAAACATTCATACAGAAAACATCCCAATAACCAGGCCAACAAACAGTATTAATACATTATTACAGAGCAACTCCATATCTGTTACAGCCTGATTTGGGGTTACCTGTGTAATCTTAATTCAACACTCCAGGTGCATATGCATTATGATATAGTCTCTAATTACATTACATACTATTTTTTTTCCCACTCAACCCTTGCCTCATTCAACACACAAGTTGTGTGGCCTACATAGGTCTAATCAGGCCTTTCTTAACTTTCAAGGGCTTGCCTCTGTGACCTGTATATATTTCTTTTAACTTATATAAAAAATATATTGAAGCCCATGCAAAATGAGTATTAAGAGATTTTTAAAGTTAAAACATTTTATTTTTGAAAAAGACAAAAGTGTTGCAGGCATGCTAAGTTTAATATATCTACACCACGCAAAACCTTCCCCTCTCCCCCAAATCAATTGTTAGTATAAGAATATTTACTTCAACATTTACCCGCAATCTAAGCTATGAAAAAATATAAGAACTTGGTACACAGCTTCATTGTACCTCTTTATAAAATAAACAAAAATAACATGATGCATGCAGTATGCACAATCCAATAAGAAAAATACAAAATACAAAATAAAAATTTAAATAGAATGGTCCATAAAATATAGAAACGTACCCATTTAAAATAAAGGTACTATTCATAGAGGTACCCTGCAATTTATCCTGGAGTCCATATCGTATTTAGGCTTTGTTATGTAGGGTGACTATTCCTTAAGAGATTTCCTTCAAGGCATTAAGTTTACATAACAGAATAACATAGCACGAAGTCACTTAATATGTAACTCATTCAAAGGTTAAGCAGATCTGGCAAATGCTATCTTCCCAAATTTTGCAACTTCGGATATATTGTTTCACTGATGCACTAAATATGGTGACGTGGGTTGCTTCAATTATGCAAGAATCAATCTTTGTAATGTAGGCACTAAAATGTTCAGAACTTATCACAAATTGTAAGGTATTGGTAATGTTCATTCATGCATGCATTTATCATGCTTTAATGAAGTATTTGAAGAGTCCCTGGAATTTATCTACCAAAATACATATCTTACTCAAGTCATCTGACAGCTTTATTGCCTCATTGTTAAGCACTCAAAGTACATGATGTAGAAAAAATATCTCTGGACATACAGATTACAAAATACAATTTGGAATGTACATTGTGTTTTTAGTTATTGAGGCATTTGCCACTTCATTATTTACCCTCAGCAAAACTCACATGGTGGATAACTTGACCCCTTCTACCCGGTAAAAAGGGAGGTGCTAGCATGCAGGAGCTACTCCAGGCTATAAGCCTTGACTCAGCAAGATACTTAACCACACCATTAATTCCACTGACTATGTTAATTAGCTTAAATAGGACTGCCCATGTGTCCAGTTTTGCTTATGGATAGGCCCTACAGAAGATAAATTCTAAAGACTGTTACATTTGGTTAACATAGAATTACATGCTTGCCATAGTATGGATAAAATAAAAAACCTTCTGTAAGGGCAAATTCTGCTCTCAGCTATACATGTGTCATGATGTAGTTACTCTTCTGAAGTAAAGAGTTAGTTAGAGGAGCGTAACTCTGGAGTAATTGTGGACAGAATTGGGCCTTATAGGAAGTTTTTAAATTTTAACCATATTATAGCAGGCATATAATTCTCTATTAACCAAATATAGCATCCTATATAGTCTATCCTCTATAGATTCTACAGGTTCTTAAAGTAATTTCTATAGAATTCAGATATACTTATGGATCCCACTTGGTTTTATCCTCATTTAATTTTATAGAACTCTTCCACAAGAGTACATAGTTAGGTTTTAGAATGGTTTTATTGTTCAACAATCTGAAGTAATGCTATGAAATACAGTAATCTGCTTTCATAACACTGTATATTTATGCATTCTTTCTTGACTCTTCAGTTATCCTGCAGTGAGAAGTCATTTGCTCCTGAGAGCTATCCTGAAACCACTGAATAGCATCATAATTAGTGTGTGTGTGTGTGTATATATATATATATAGTGACAGACCCAGACCAGTGGGGTACAGGAGTCTGGTAGAGAGCAAATATACTGGTCACTGGATGAGTAGTTTTCTGTTCCCTGAGTGACCAGAGCAGGGGCTGCAGTAGAGTAATCAGGAACCTTCTAGAACCAGTTAAGGCAGGCAGGCTAATTAGGACACCTGGAGCCAATTAAGAAGAAGCTGCTCGAATCAATTAAGGCAGGCTAATCAGGGCATCTGGGTTTTAAAAGGAGCTCACTTCAGTTTGTGGTGTGAGTGTGAGGAGCTGGGAGCAAGAGGCGCAAGGAGCTGAGAGTGAGGGTGAGAGAGGGTGAGGGTGAGGGGGTGCTGCTGGAGGACTGAGGAGCACAAGCGTTATCAGACACCAGGAGGAAGGTCCTGTGGTGAGAATAAGGAAGGTGTTTGGAGGAGGCCATGGGGAAGTAGCCCAGGGAGTTGTAGCTGTCATGCAGCTGTTACAGGAGGCACTATAGACAGCTTCAGTCCACAGGGCCCTGGGCTGGAACCCGGAGTAGAGGGTGGGCCCAGGTTCCCCCCAAACCTCCCCATTGACCTGGACTGTGGGTTCTTCCAGAGGGGAAGGTCTCTGGGGTGTTCCCCAACCCACATGGTGAATCTCTGAGGCAAGAAAATCCGCCAATAAGCGCAGGACCCACCAAGATAGAGGAGGAACTTTGTCACTATATATATATTTATATAATATTTAAATATTGAGGTATAGTACTTGGTGATATTCCTCCACTGAAATCATCAAGTGTTGTTGTAGGGATAAATCCGTTAGTTTTCTTAAGAACATTTTTCTCATTCCAACTGTGTTCTGCAATGCATTGTTCAACCTGTCCTTGCCTTGCCTTTTTAGTGTTAGGATACATTGTCAAGAACATGGAAACCTGGGAGAAAGTTTGGAATTTGGGGGGAGCATAGGCTGTTATCGCAGGGGTAAAGGAGAGACAAGACAGAACTGGGGGGTGAAATCAAATCGGATGTCTGTATACTAATGCAAGAAGTATGGAGAATAAGCAGGAAGAACTCAAAATGCTAGTAAATAAACACAATTCTGATATAGTTGGTCATCACAGAGACCTGGTGGGATAATACACATGACTGGAATATTGGTATAGAAGGATACAGCTTGCTCAGGAAGAACCAGCAGGGAAAAAAGGGAGGAGGTGTTGCCTTATATATTAAAAATGTATATACTTGGACTGAGATTGAGATGGAAATAGGAGACAGATTTGTTGAAAGTCTCTGGGTAAGGATAAAAGGGGTAAAAAAACAAGGGTGATATCATGGTAGGGGTCTACTATAGACCACCTAACCAGGAAGGAATAGTGGATGAGGCTTTTTTTAAACAGCTAACAAAAACATCCAAAGCACAGGACTTGGTGGTGATGAGGGACTTCAACTACCCAGACATCTGTTGGGAAAATAACACAGCAGGGCAGAGATTATCCAATAAGATATTGGAATGTATTGGGGACAATTTTTTATTTCAGAATGTGGAGACAGCTACCGGGGAGAGGCTGTTCTAGATTTTATTTTGACAAATAGGGAGGAACTGGTTGAGGATTTGAAAGTGGAAGGCAGGTTGGGTGAAAGTGATCATGAAATGATAAAGTTCATGATTCTAAGGAATGGTAGGAGGTAGAACAGCAAAATAAAGACAATGGATTTCAAGAAGGCAAACTCAGGGAGTTGGTAGGTAACATCCCATGGAAAGCAAGTCTAAGGGGAAAAACAATAGAAGACAGTTGGCAGTTTTTCAGAGACATTATTATGGGCACAAGAGCTAACTATCCCACTGCATAGGAAAGATAGGGAATATGGCAAGAGAGCACCCTGGCTTACCCAAGAGATCTTCAATGATCTAAAAATCAAAAAAGAGTCCTACAAAAAGTGGCAACTAGGTCAAATTACAAAGGATGAATATAAACAAATAACACAAGTATGTAGGGCCAAAATTCGAAAGGCCAAGGCTCAAAATGCAATCAAACTAGCTAGAGCCATAAAGGGTAACAAGAAAACATTCTACAAATACATTAGAAGCAAGAGGAAGACCAAGGCCCATTACTCAATAAGGAGTGTGAGGGGGAAATAATAACATAAAATGTGGAAATGGCAGAGGTGCTTAATCATAGAATCATAGAATATCAGGGTTGGAAGGGACCTCAGGAGGTCATCTAGTGCAACCCCCTGCTCAAAGCAGGACCAATTCCCAACTAAATCATCCCAGCCAGGGCTTTGTCAAGCCGGGTCTTAAAAACCTCCAAGGAAGGAGACTCCACCACCTCCCTAGGTAATGCGTTCCAGTGCTTCACCACCCTCCTAGTGAAATAGTGTTTCCTAATATCCAACCTAAACCTCCCCCACTGCAACTTGAGACCATTGCTCCTTGTTCTGTCATCTGCCACCATTGAGAACAGCCGAGTTCCATCCTCTTTGGAACCCCCTTTCAGGTAGTTGTAGGCTGCTATCAAATCCCCCCTCATTCTTCTCTTCTGGAGACTAAACAATCCCAGTTCCCTCAGCCTCTCCTCATAAGTCATGCGCTCCAGACCTCTAATCATTTTTGTTGCCCTCCGCTGGACTCTTTCCAATTTTTCCACATCCTTCTTGTAGCGTGGGGCCCAAAACTGGACACAGTACTCCAGATGAGGCCTCACCAATGTCGAATAAAGGGGAACGATCACGTCCCTCGATCTGCTGGCAATGCCCCTACTTATACAGCCCAAAATGCTGTTAGCCTTCTTGGCAACAAGAGCACACTGTTGACTCATATCCAGCTTCTTGTCCACTGTATTCGATCCCTACCCTCTAGTGTATCTACCACGCCTTCTAGTTTAGTGTCATCGGCAAACTTGCTGAGAGTGCAGTCCACTCCATCCTCCAGATCATTAATAAAAATATTAAACAAAACCAGTCCCAGGACCGACCCTTGGGGCACTCCGCTTGAAACCGGTTGCCAACTAGACATGGAGCCTAGTTTCTCCCCCTCCCCTCATGCTTTAACTCAACCCATTTAGTATGTGCTAAAGTACAACTTACCCTGTCTTGTCAAGAGTATTAGTAGGTGTAAATTACTGAGTTAGCTAACATTAAACCTTTAAATCCTAGTCTAGACAGAGCTATAGAGTTCAACAAGATTATTCATATGTATAAAAATCGCACATGCATAAGTAATATCATCACTTACGCATCCAAAAGGCAAAATAGAAAAGAAACAAGAGTCTAATATTTTCAGAATATTTAGTGGATATTTGTTCTCTCTGTCTAAATAAAACAAAACAAAAAACCCAAAACAATCAGGCGTCTGTCTTGCTGCAGCCAAAATTCATCAAGTTTTTTTTCCCCCCATGTGTACTTCCTGTGACTCTGGTGGTAGTGGTGGTGGTCCTGGGATAACCGGATGTTTGACTCTTGTAATGAGGTCATGCAGGTTATCGGGGGAAGACCTGTTATCAGCTGATCTAAGATTTTGGACACAAATCATTCACACTAATATTGTTAACTCTTCTATTTATTTAAGAATCCTTTTTAAAAAGCATAAGAAGTTATCATTTTTCATTGTGTCTTATCTGAAATGGTCTGTCATGTTGCAATCCCAAATGCAACACACTGAGGTATCTTTGTTATTAGCTTGCAGAGTTTGCTTCTGAGTTAATGCTGTCTTCTAATTACTTTTTTTAGCCCAGTGATATGATTTTTTTTAAACTTCAAAACAATATAACAAAATATTAGGGTGAGAGAGAATACTTTTCATTTGCTGGTTTGAAAAGTATGTCTTAACAAGTAAATAATTGGAATTGTCTACAGCTTCATTAAACACCTTTCTTAGAATCTATTTAACGTAAGTGGCTAATGGCTGTTCTTCATATTAATAAAATGAGATTGTCTCGCTATTTTAGGAATAAATATATATTTGGTGCCTGACCTAAAGCCCATTGAAGTTAATGGAAAAGATCCCATTTAATTCAATGAGCTTTGGATCAGGACCTTAACTTGGGCGGGGGAGGGGGGGAGGAACAACAACCTGGACTGCAATAAACTATAAAACGAAGAGCCGCATTGCCAAATAGCAGGTACAAAATATAAAAAAGGGCACATATATGTAATGAGGTAAATATGCTGATTTTTTTCCATTGGTATTTGAAATATGGAAAATATACATGTTAATGAGAGAAATTAACTAAGTAACATGTTCCAAGAGATTGTACAGTAACACAAAGACAAAAGTGGGCCAACGTGGTTTATAGATCTTAATTATCTGAAATATTGACTTGTTTATGAGCTATATTCACAGAAATATTGGCAGAAATTTAATCAAGATTTTTGCTGCAAATTTACTGATCTAATGGTTCATATACTCATAGGACAGGATTGTGAACCTCTTTTTCAAATTGGTGAATACACAGATATATCTATTGAGTAGCCCCTAGAAATTAGAGATGGAAAAGGCCTATTGATCACCTTGATCGATCAGTCCTTCACCCTTCATATAGATTGCACTGATCACAACACATCTTCCATTCTTCTCTTATCCTGGCCTTACTTTTCCATGGTGGTCATGCCTTTTCACGATTAAAATCTTCCCATCTCTTTGGAGGTTGGATGAGTGGTCATTTCAGTTCCTGTGGGTACCACTCGATGACAGCTGTAGTCTATAGATTGTCAGTGAGCCTAGCTATATGCCCGACCCATCACATGTTACTGTAACTGCTTTCAACAACGACGTCCTGCACCTCATTCTGCTGTCTGATCACTTCATTGAAGACTCAGTTACGAATTGAAATCCCCAGAATTCTTCTTTCCATCACTTTCTCCATGACACAGTTGTTGCTCCTTTATCTTCGTCAGCGCCCATGTTTCGCTGCCATACAACATTGCCGGCAGTACTGTTGAGTTGAAGAAGTTGGCGTGTGTTGCCTTAATTTTTTCTCAGTGATCAAAGAAAGGAAAGTAGTCCGATTTTTCCATATAAACTTTACAATAGAAACGTTAATAATTCTGTTTCCGAAAAGGAGTCCTAGAACTACTCAAATCCTAAAATAAATGAGTTTTATTTAATAGATATAAAAATACCACTTTCTCTATATCAGTGTGCTTGAAATATCACCTTCCCACTTGTTTTCTCTTTGTTTCTATAAATAATGGGGTAACATCGTTGTTGTACCAGCATAAGGCACTTGCTGTAAGACAGGGGAAGCTCTTAGGTTATTGGCTTGCTTTCCCCACAGTTTCCATGTTATAAACACTGACATGCAGTATAATGATGATAAACTCCATCTGTGTTTTCTCTAAAATTGGCAGATAGGAACTTTGGCAGCAAAATATTCATTCTTGCCCACCCACCAACTAGTGCATATTGTAAGCTTATGGCTGTAATGTTTTAAATGTCTTTTTCTGTGAGATTTCTGCAGGTTCTGAGTTGACCCTTTTCTTTAGAAAACTATGGACCAGACCCTCAGCTGGTGTAAACTGGCATATCATCGTGGATTTCAAAGGTGCTACACCAAATTCATATTTGTTACGGATCTGGCTTATACATATTGGGTCCTAGCCCTGAGGATAATGGCATAACTAATTACATAACTCTCCATTGTATCTCCTATGGAAGTTCCTTGCCAGGGTTTCATACAACTCACAAATTCTTGTACTTTTCAATAATAGCCCTTATTAATGATGACTTACACTTGATTAGCGCGGCATCAAGATCCAAATACAATGGAGAATAAGATTGTGCTATGTCTGACAGTGACCGTCTGATCTCATTAATTAGCTTTTGCCACTACCCCCTACTTGCTATTTATTGCATTCTCCCATTTCCCTGTTTGCTGCAGCTTTAAAAAGCCAGTAGTGATACAATGCAGTGGGGAAAGGAGGCAAGAACTTGAGCTGGGAAGGCAATGGCTTTACCATCCTGTGGAAACTTTTGACAATTCAAATATTTTCCTGTCCTGAATTGGGACAAAACCACCCCAAATCTTGAATTTTTTTAAAAACTGACTATCCAAAAAAAAAAAAATCAGTTTGGATCCATTGAAATGTTTCAGTTAATTTCAAAAAATTTCAAAATGAAACCTTGTTTTGAACCCAAAAGCTGTTTTTGTTTTGTTTAGTTTTTAGGTTATATTAAAACAGGACAATTTTGAAAACCTAAAACAAAAACAAAAAGTCAATGCAAGAAACTTGTTGAATCTGATCTTTTCCTATAAACAATTTTGTTTGGTCATACTGGCATTTTCTGACCCCTGCCCCTCCAAAAAAGTTGAAAAATTCCCAACCAGCTCTAGGAAGCAACTACATAGGTATGAAATATTTATAACTCCAGCTGCATGAATTACTATTTTACAATTTACACTAGTGAGAAACTGATCAGTCTGCATTAAGTAAAGAGATATAAAGAATTGCAACTAGGAAAGCTCTGGATAGAAAACAGTGAAAAACTCTTTTAAATGGCAGCTTGACTTTACAGGACTGTATATTCCTTCTATATTTACAAGAAACTCCTAAAATACAAAAAAATAATTATGCGTAATACTACCATGGCACAAAGTAGAAACAAATCAACTGATTTGAAATTAAACAAACAAAAATACACATTTAGGCCCCGATTCAGCAAAGTATTAAGGTTTAAGCTGGTCTTAAATCCCCTGTTGGAATCAGAGCCTTAATAATTTACAGCCATTTGACAACAAGCCACATAATTGTGGAACCTTGAGTCAGACAAGCACTCAGTACCATGAATCAGAGCTTCCCAAACTGGTCCCAAATGATAGAGAATTGCTAAATCTCTCTTTTGATCTGTCTATTCAAATGTCTACATCAACAGCTTTTAAATGAAATCTAAGCATGTCTTCTACCCCTCCCGCACAAAAAAAATCTTTTACAGAATAGGTTTGAGTTTTTAAAAATGGTTTTCAAAATATTGAATAACATCTTGGGTACCTTTGCTTTAGGAATAAAGAAATATATTCCTGAAAAGGAGCCAGAAGGATTTATTGCTTGTTTATCCTCACTATACACAAGTGTGACTTAGGCCTGGTCTACACTATGAGTTTAGGTCGACTTTAGCCGCGTTAAATCGAATTAAGCCTGGACACGTTCACACGACGAAGCCCTTTCTTTCGACTTAAAGGGCCCTTTAAACCGGTTTCTTAACACCACCTCCGACAAGGGGATTAGCGATAAAATCGGCCTTAGGGGGTCGGAATTGGGTGTGTGTGGACGGAATTCGACTTTATTGGCCTCCGGGAGCTATCCCACAGTGCTTCATTGTGACCGCTCTGGACAGCACTCTCAACTCAGATGCACTGGCCAGGTAGACAGGAAAAGCCCCGCGAACGTTTGAATTTCATTTCCTGTTTGCTCAGCGTGGAGAACACAGGTCGCTCATCAGCACAGGTAACCGTGATGGAGTCCCAGGATCGCAAAAGAGCTCCAGCATGGACAGAACGGGAGGTTCGGGATCTGCTCGCCATATGGGGAGATGAATCAGTGCTGGCCGAACTCCGAAGCAGTAAACGAAATGGCAAAATATTAGAAAAGATCTCCAGGGCCATGAAGGACAGAGGCCATAACAGGGACACACAGCAGTGCCGCGTGAAAATTAAGGAGCTAAGGCAAGCCTACCACAAAGCCAGAGAGGCAAACGGAAGGTCCGGGGCTGAGCCGCAAACATGCCGCTTCTACGCGGAGCTGCATGCCATTCTAGGGGGTGCAGCCACCACTACCCCAACCGTGTGCTATGAGTCCCTCAATGGAGAAACACACAGGGAAGCGGGTTCTGGGGATGAGGAAGATGAGCATGAAGATAATGTAAATAGCTCACAGCAGCAAGGAAGCGGAGAAACCAGTTTCCCCAACAGCCAGGATATGTTTATCACCCTGGACCTGGAACCAGTAACCCCCGAACTCACCCAAGACCCTGAGGGCACACAGGGGACCTCTGGTGAGTGTACCTTTGTAAATATTACACATGGTTTAAAAGCAAGCGTGTTTAATGATTAATGATTAATTTGCCCTGGCAATCGCGGCCAGTACAGCTACTGGAAAAGTCTGTTAACGTGTATGGGGATGGAGCGGAAATCCTCCAGGGACATCTCCAGAAAGCTCTCCTTCATGTACTCCCAAAGCCTTTGCAAAAGGTTTCTGGGGAGGGCTGCCTTATCCCGTCCGCCATGGTAGGACACTTTACCACGCCAGGCCAGTAGCATGTAGTCTGGAATCATTGCATAACAAAGCATGGCAGCGTATGGTCCCGGTGTTTGCTGGCATGCAGACAACATCCATTCCTTATCGCTCTTTGTTATCCTCAGGAGAGTGATATCATTCACGGTCAGCTGGTTGAAATGGGGCAATTTTATTAAGGGGACATTCAGAGGTGCCCCTTCCTGGTCTGCTGAACAGAAATATTCCCCGCTGTTAGCCACGCGGTGGGGGGAGGGGTGAAGTGATCATCCGAGAATTGGGGGGGGGGAAGGGAATTAGTTGGGTTTGTGCTGCATGTTAACCCTGAAACCGCAGCCCCTCCTTTTACATCGCAAACCCATTTTAAATGGCCAACCCAACGGGTCCTTGGTATGGTTAATGATAGCAGTACTCTTTGAAACCATCCCCAGATGTTAAGAAGGTTAAAAATGCCAAAAGACTGTGTCTTACCATGGCTGCCTGCAAGCTGAAATCTGTGACCTGGCACTGCGTGAGTGATCTCTCACACCAAACAGGCAGGCCCTCCATATAAGAGGAAAAATGCGACCTTGTAACGAAAGCACATCTGCTGTGTAATGTGAACAGCAAAATGTAACATAAAAGAGTGTACCCATTGTTCTCTAAAATGTGTCTTTTTTAACCACTTCTCCCTTCTCATCCACCAGCTGCACATGTCTCTCCTTCGCAGAGGCTAGTGAATATTCGAAAACGTAAGCGAAGGACACGTGATGAAATGTTTACAGAACTACAGACTGCCTCCCACGCTGACAGAGCACAGCAGAATGCGTGGAGGCAGTCAATGACCAATTATCGAAAAGCCCAATATGAGCGAGAGGAGAGGTGGCGGGCTGAATCGCGGGCTGAGGAGGAGAGGTGGCGGGCTGAATCGTGGGAGGAACAGAGGAAGTTGCGGGCTGAAGATGAGAGGTGGTGTCAGCTTGCACACAGAAAGCAAGAGTCCATGCTCCGTCTGCTGGAGCATCAAACTGATATGCTACAGCGTATGGTTGAGCTGCAGGAAAGGCAGCAGGAGCACAGACCGCCGCTACAGCCCCTGTGTAACCAACAGCCCTCCTCCCCAATGCTACAGCGTATGGTTGAGCTGCAGGAAAGCCAGCAGGAGCAGAGACCGCTACAGCCCCTGTGTAACCAACAGCCATCCTCCCCAAGTCCCATTGCCTCCTCACCCAGACGCCCAAGAACACGGTGGGGGGGCCTTCGGCCACCCACTCACTCCCTAGATGATTTCCATAGCAATAAGTTTTAAAGTTTTCAATTGGAGTGTGTCCTTTTCCTTTCCTCCTCCCCCACCCATCCCGGGCTACCTTTCCAATTATCCCCCTAGTTGTGTGATGAAGTAATAAAGAATGCATGAATGTGAAGTAACAATGACTTTATTGCCTCTGCAAGTGGTGCTTGAAGGGGGGAGGGTAGTAGGGGAGGGTGGGGTTGTAGGTTTACAGGGAAGTAGAGTTAACCGGGTGGGGGCGGGGGTGGAGATTTCATCAAGGAGAAACAAACAGAAGTTTCAAACCGTAGCCTGGCCAGTCACAAAACTGGTTTTCAAAGCTTCTCTGATGTGCACCGCGCCATGCTGTGCTTCTCTAACCGCCCTGGTGTCTGGCTGCGCGTAATCAGCGGCCAGGCGATTTGCCTCTACCTCCCACCCAGCCATAAATGTCTCCCCCTTACTCTCACAGAGATTGTGGAGCGCACAGCAAGCAGCAATAACAATGGGGATATTCTTTTCGCTAAGGTCTAACCGAGTCAGTAAGCTGCGCCAACGCGCTTTTAAACGCCCAAATGCACATTCCACCACCATTCGGCACTTGCTCAGCCTGTAGTTGAACAGGTCCTGACTCCTGTCCAGGCTGCCTGTGTATGGCTTCATGAGCCATGGCATTAAAGGGTAGGCTGGGTCCCCAAGGATCACGATAGGCATTTCAACATCCCCAACAGTTATTTTCTGGTCCGGGAAGAAAGTCCCTTCCTCCAGCTTTCTAAACAGAGCAGAGTGCCTGAAGACGAGAGCATCATGTACCCTTCCCGGCCAGCCCACGTTGATGTCGGTGAAACGTCCCTTGTGATCCACCAGGGCTTGCAGCAGCATTGAAAAGTACCCCTTGCGGTTTATGTACTCGGTGGCTTGGTGCTCCAGTGCCAAGATAGGGATATGGGTTCCGTCTATCGCCCCATCACAGTTTGGGAATCCCATTGCAGCAAAGCCATCCACTATGGTCTGCACGTTTCCCAGAGTCACTACCCTTGATATCACCAGGTCTCTCATTGCCCTGGCAACTTGGATCACAGCAGCCCCCACAGTAGATTTGCCCACTCCAAATTGATTCCCGACTGACCGCTAGCTGTCTGGCGTTGCAAGCTTCCACAGGGCTATCGCCACTCGCTTCTCAACTGTGAGGGCTGCTCTCATCCTGGTATTCTGGCGCTTCAGGGCAGGGGAAAGCAAGTCACAAAGTTCCATGAAAGTGCCCTTACGCATGCGAAAGTTTCGCAGCCACTGGGAATCGTCCCACACCTGCAGCACGATGCGGTCCCACCAGTCTGTGCTTGTTTCCCGGGCCCAGAATCGGCGTTCCACGGCATCAACCTGCCCCAGGAACACCATGATTTCCACATTGCTGGGGCCTGTGCCTTGTGAGAGGTCTATGTCCATGTCCATTTCCTCATCACTCTCGTCGACGCGCTGCAATCGCCTCCTCCTCGTCCTCACCTGGTCCTGGTTTTGCTTTGGCATGTCCTGGCTCTGCATATACTCCAGGACAATGCGCGTGGTGTTCATAGTGCTCATAATTGCCGCAGTGATCTGAGCGGGCTCCATGATCCCAGTGCTAGCTATGGCATCTGGTCTGAAAAAAGGCGCGAAAGTAGTATCTGACGGACCAGGGAGGGAGGGAGGGAGGGAGGGAGGGGCGAGTGACGACATGGCGTACAGGTACAGGGAATTAAAATCAAGAAAGGTGGCTTTGCATCAGGGAGAAACACAAACAACTGTCACACAGAATGCCCCCCCCCCCAAAGATTGAACTCAAAAGCCAGGGTTTAACAGGAGGGAGGGAGGGGGGAAGCAAATGAATACAGAATAAATCTATTTTTTACATCTTAAGACGACGGTGCAGCATGACTGATAGCCCTTGGCATTTTCTGGGTGCTTGGCAGCAAATACTGGGCGCTTGGCAGTAAGCCTTCAGGTCTATTGCACGATCTGATACCCACTGCAATATGACAATGATGGATACCAATCGTAATATGCTATCTACTGCCCAAAAGGCAAGGGGTTGCTGCTGTGTAGCAATCTAGCCCCACGTCTGCCAGCCCCATGTCTGCCAGCACCCAGATCGCCATCGGCCTCTTCTGGGTGCTTAGCAGACAATACTGGGCACTTGGCAGAAAATAGCATACTACGACTGATAACCATCATTGTCTGCCCAGGTGCCCATGATTGACAGCCACTGCAGTACGACGATGACGGATACCAGTCGTAATAAACCATCTTCTACCAAAAGGCAAGGGGCTGGTGCAATGCAGCCCTACGGCTGCCAGCCCCACAGCTGCCCGCACCCAGATCGCCAATGAAGGCTACCAGTCATGCTGCACTGTCTACCGCCAAAAGGCAGTTAGCTGCTGCTGCTGTGTAGCAATGCAGTCCCACGTCTGCCGGCACCTAGATGACATATGGTGACGGTGAGCTGAGCTGAGTGGGCTCCATGCTTGCCGTGGTATGTTGTCTGCACAGGTAACCCAGGTAAAAAGGCGCGAATCTATTGTCTGCCGTTGCTGTGACGTAGGGGGAGGGACCTGACGACATGTACCCAGAACCCCCCGCGGCACTGTTTTGCATCATCCGGGCATTGGGATCTCAACCCATAATTCCAATGGGCGGCGGAGACTGCGGGAACTGTGGGATAGCTACCCATAGTGCAATGCGCCGGAAGTCGACGCTAGCCTCGGTACTGTGGACGCGGTCCGCCGAACTAATGCACTTAGAGCATTTTATGTGGGGACACACACAATCGGCTGTATACAACCGATTTCTATAAAACCGGCTTCTATTAATTCGATCTAATTTCGTAGTGTAGACATACCCTTAGATAAAAGCCTGCTTTGTTCATTGTCAGGTTAAGGGAAGTCTTCAATGGAAAACTGGGGTTATACTATGATGATAGTATTTTGTTCTATCTGCGGTAGCTGGCATTTGTCCAGAAAAAATCATTTTAAAAGCACATTTCATCTCCATTGACATTGACTTGTGCTACATGTAAATGCAGGTTTTTATTGTATCTATGTACTGGTGGATCTGAAATTTTACTTTAGCCTACTTTAAAGCACTGTTCTCTCTCTGACACATGCGCTGTTAGAAAAGAACTTCCATATTGAAATGGAACTAAATGGTCTTTGCATCTAAATGCAAAGTAAATGGTAGTAATTAAAAATTGGATTAGTTTATGGAAGCACACATTTAAGTTACTTTAAATCCTTTCAGCTTTATTGGTTCAGATTTTGTCTGGCCCTTTATGTTGTTTATGTATGCATTTCTAATACAACCAGCACTCTAGTATGTAGGCACAAATCACAAGGATTAACAGCATCAGTGTTGTCTCAGTAGTTTATAGTTCTTGACCCTCTCCTTCAGATCAGATCAGTTATTTCCTTAAAGATGTTGCTTACAAGAGTAAAACCAAAGAAATGGTGCAAGACTATTTTCTGGATTCCTTTATTGAGAAGAAACTGACAGAAATAGGTAAACTTTGCAACATACTCTGCCGACATATTCAAGTTGGTAAAACTTGAGTTTAGCTTGATCTTCAGTGGCAGAGAGTTCCACAGTCCTCCTCGATAGTAACATTGTCAGTGGTATACAGAAAAGAAGAGGTGAATGCCAGATGTAGCAAAGTCCTAGGACTATGATGTTGAGTACTGAGACCCAGATCCTCAAAGGTATTCAGTCTCCTAACTTCCATTAATTTCATTGGAAGGTACAAGCCTAAATACCTTTGAGGATCTGGGCCAAAGACTTTAAAGCAGGTCCTAAACTGAACCAGGGTTGGGGAAGGGGAGGGCCATTGTATGGTGTGAGTTATGGATATGTTCAATAGGCTGTAATCTATTGTGCCAACTGATCCATGATGTATCAGATGTGGCCACCTCTGGCAGCCCTGCTACAGAGAGAGTGCACTGCAGTAGTCCAGCCAAGAGGTGATAATGACATATGTTTTTGTGGGTAGGAATGCAGTCTCCAAGCTAGCTGCCAAACGGAAGAGGATGTTTCTGGCAACTGTTGCCATTTGGATGTCTAGAAGAGACAACAGGGCCAAAAGAACTCTGACACTATGCACCACCTTGACAGTCAGATGGCAGATGTCCTAAACACAAAGTGGAATCACGAAGGTTAAATTCTGAGCTCCTTTACACCATTGTAAGTCTGGAGTAATTCCATTAAGGTCAAGTGGATGACAATGGAGTTTCCTTCCACTTAAATCACTGTAAGTGAGATCAGAATCTAGTAAACACTTCTGTCAGTTACTTGAATTGTTTCCTATGTCTTCAAGTGATGGTCCCTATATGTATTCGACATGTGGGAGTGCATGCGTGCCAAGCACCTGAGTCCAGAAGTTTCTTCAAGCAGTATTTGTTGACCCACACATGTACAGTGTCCCTGCTCATGCTCCCAACCAAGGGCATAAGGGGCAGTGGGGGTCAGTGCCACTCCACTTCTCTCTTACTGCCTCATAGCCTGAGCTGGAACCCTGTTCCTCCTTAGCTCTTCTAGTTTATAAGACAGTGGTTGTAAATATTTGTGTAAATAGTTATTCCATACCTCATAGATTCTTAGTGTACATCGTATAATTTAGTGTAGAAATGACCCCCACCCCATCAATTCGGGGGGAAAACCACTTTCTAACCTGGGGACTCTGCTCAGGGTCCTGGGCATCAAGAACTGCATCTCCAGCTCTCGCTCCTTTTCCATCAGCAACAAGCATCAAGTATGACTGATTTCTTGCAAAGTGGTTTTTTTTTTTTTTTTTTTAAGATTCTCTACATCCTGTTAAGGAGGAGAGGATGGAAGATGATAAAATACGGGTAGGATCTGATGAGAAACAGTCAAATTAAAGAGTCCCATTCGATTAAATCATGTAATGGCAGAGAGCTAAAAAGTGACCAAGTATTTAAAGTGCGTATATACAAATGCTAGAAGTCTAAATAATAAGATGGGTGAACTAGATGATATAATAGGCATCAAAGAAACTTGGTGGAATGAGGATAATCAATAGGACACAGTAATACCAGGGTACAAAATATATTGGAAGGACAGAACAGGTCGTACTGGTGGGGGAATGGCACTATATGTGAAATAAAGTGTAGAATCAAATGAAGTAAAAATCTTAAATGAACCTAACTGTAACTTAGAATGTCTATGGATAGTAATTCCATGCTCTAATAAGAATATAGGAGTAGGGATATATTCCTGATCACCTGACCAGGATGGTAATAGTGACTGTGAAATGCTCAGGGAGATTAGAGAGGCTATAAAAATAAAAAACTCAAAAATAATGGGGGATTTCAACTCTCCCCATATTGACTGGGTACATGTCACCTCAAGATGGGATGCAGAGATAAAGTTTCTTGACAGCTTAAATGACTGGTTCTTGGAGCAGCTAGTCCTGGAACCCACAAGAGGAGAGGCAATTCTTGATTTAGTCCTAAATGGAGCACAGGATGGTGAATATAGCTGGACCGCTTGGTAATAGTGACCATAATATAATTAATGTTAAGACCCCTGTGGCAGGGAAAACACCACAGTGGCCCAACACTGTAGCATCTAATTTCAGAAAGCGGGACTACACAAAAATGAGGAGGTTAGTTAAACAGAAATTAAAAGGTACAGTGCCAAAAGTAAAATCCCTGCAAGCTGCAGGAAAACTTTTAAAGACACCATAATAGAGGCTCAACTTAAATGTATATCCCAAATTAAAAATCCTAGTAAGTGAACCAAAAAAGTGCCACCATGGCTAATTAACAAAGTAAAAGAAGCAGTGAGAGACTAAAAGACATCCTTTAAAAAGTGGAAGTTAAATCCTAGTGAGGAAAATAGAAAGGAGCATAAATTCCGGCAAATGAAGTGTAAAAATACAATTAGGAAGGCCAAAAAAGAATATGAAGAACAGCTAGCCAAAGACTCAAAAAGTAATAGCACAATTTTTTTTTAAGCACATCAGAAGCAGGAAGCCTGCTAAAGTACGATTGGGGCCACTGGACGATCGAGATGCTAAAGGAGCACTCAAGGAGTGCTATAAGGCCATTGCTGAGAAACTAAATGAATTCTGTGCATCGTTTTTCACAGTTGAGGATGTGAGGGAGTTTCACAAACCTGAGCCATTATTTTTAGGTGACAAATCTGAAGAACTGTCCCAGATTGAGGTGTCACTAGAGGAGGTTTTGTAACAAATTGATAAATTAAACAGTAATAAGTCACCAGGATCAGATGGTATTCATCCAAGAGTTCTGAAGGAAATCAACTGTGAAATTGCAGAACTACTAACTGTAGTTTGTAACCTATCATTTAAATCAGCTTCTAGAGGAATGGACTGGAGGATAGCTAATGTGACACCAATTTTTAAAAAGGGCTCCAGAGATAATCCCAGAAATTACAGGCCGGTAAACCTGACTTCAGGACAACGCAAACTGGTTGAAACTATAGTCAAGAACAAAATTGTCAGACACATATATGAACGTAATTTGTTGGGGAACAGTCAATATGGTTTTTGTAAAGGGAAATCATGTCTCACCAATCTGCTAGAATTCTTTGAGGGGGTCAATAAGCATCTGGACAATTGTGATCCAGTGGATATACTGTACTTAGATTTTCAGAAGGCCTTTGACAAAGTCTCTCACCAAAGGCTCTTAAGCAAAGTAAGCTGTCAAGGGATAAGAGGGAAGGTCCTCTCATGGACTGGTAACTGGTTAACAGACAGGTGACAAAGGGTAGGAATAAATGGTTCAGTTTTCAGAATGGAGAGAGGTAGATAGTGGTGTCCTCCCAGGGGTCTGTACTGGGACCAGTTATATTCAACATATTCATAAATTATCTGGAAAAAGGGGTAAACAGTGAGGTTGCAAAATTTGCAGATGATACAAAGATAATTAAATCCCAAGCAGACTGCCAAGAGCTACAAAAGGATCACACAAAACTGGGTGACTGAGCAATAAAATGACAGATGAAATTCAATGTTGATAAATGAAATGTAATTCACTTTGGAAAACATAATCCCAACTATACTTATACATGATGGAGTCTAAATTAGCTGTTATCACTCAAGAAAGAGATTTTGGAGCTATTGTGGTTAGTTCTCTGAAAACATCCACTCAATGTGCAGCGGCAGTCAAAAAAGTGAACAGGGCCCCACATGAGAGTAAGCAGCACTCTCGTGGACATAAAAGCAGATCCCCACAGTGGACTGCCCACAAGAGACCCGTTCCTTCCCTGTCAGTTTCAACCAGAGCTTCCTCATCACTGGATGCGGTCACGATGGTGCAAGGAGCTGCGGAGAGGGCTCACCTTCATAGAAATCTACCTTGCTAGAAAAGGATCAAAGACGCTGGATGGGCAGGAAGGTCTTCTCCACAGGCCTCTAGTTTAGTATCATATAGCCAGCTACGAAGTGGTGTTGACGAAATACGACTTACACTAGGCTGGCGGAGTTTAAAACAAACTCTCTGTGGACAATCAGCCCAGTTCTAGTCATTGATGGAAGCATAAAGTCCCTCAGTATGCACATGGAATGTCCACTGATGAGGAAGAAATAAGCCTTAGTTATTAGCCTGTCTGATTGAAATAAAAAGGTTTGGGGCAATTTCCTGATACACCTCTACCCCGATATAAAGTGACCCGATATAACACGAATTCGATATAACGCGGTAAAATAGTTCTCGGGGGTGGGGGGGAGGGGCTGCGCACTCCGGTGGATCAAAGCAAGTTTGATATAACATGGTTTCACCTATAGCACGGTAAGATTTTTTTTGGCTCCCAAGGACAGCATTATATCGAGGTAGAGGTGTACTTGCTAAGTGCTGTCTCTGCCTGGTACACCTATTCAAATTAGTTTTAACACCTTGTATATGATGTCATTATTAGGTGTTAGTTCTCTTATCCAAATGTGATATTCCAGGTATTTTCTGGAAGCCAAATTACAGGGAATTTTGGTGTATGCAGTGAGCAGTGCTCTCCCCAGGTGATTACAAGTTATGACAGTGCTAGTGGCAGAATTTGTAATATGATCAAGTGCATTCTTCTTTTTTGCAATGACTAAAATCTCTGAGATTGTGATGGCAAATCTGTTTTAGATGTAAGGATATAAAAGGCCTTTTGATAAGTAATAAACCAATTAATATATAAATGAAGAGGAAGTGTGTGCAGTCAGTTGTGACATCTTCCCTTGTTAGTGTGTTTTTAATTTTTAATGGAGACATTTGTGTGATTGATCAGGTTTTGTTTTTTTCCATCAGTGATTTACCACATGGATAAAAATCCAGTAAAACTCTCTGAACATGTACATTGGCTAAAGCGTTTTCAGTTTTCTGGTGTTCGTTCTGGCTTTTACAAATAAAAATCAAATGAGAGGGACATTACCTAATTGCTTCTGAAGCAAAGTTAGTCTCAGCCAAACAGCAATATTTCACCACCTTGACTGTTACTTTTTAACATTTTCCTCATTGCTTAAAATGCATCCATCTTTTGATAGCCATCTAATGCTTGTATGTGTCAGTTTGCAATCTTTATCATAACCTCCCTTTAGGGCACATGAGTTTTAAAACTATTTACATGTCTCCTCGCATTCCTGACTCTCCAAGCAAAGGAATCTTGTGGCAGGGATGCAGGATGGAAAAGACATGGAGAATTGTGGCTAAGATTTTCACTCCTGGATCTTCTAATATGGTAGAGAACATATTAACCTTAATTGTTAGACTATTGAATAACCCTCAAACACTCTAATTTGTACATTATAGGTTTTAATGTTAATACTCCATTAAGATAAATGAGAGAAATTAAAATCTTTGAGTCTGCACCTTGACTAACATTCCATAATGAAGGCAATTTTTACAATAAGTACAGGCTAGAAATTAAAGGATTGTCCTAAAATCTATCAAAGCATGAGGTACTCAGCCAAGTAGACCCCAAACCTGTGGAATCTCTTCCCTCTAGGATCTAGGGAGCCTGGAATCATTTTGTTGTTGTTGTTGTTTATCATCTCTGACCCAGTGTAAATATATGTTCTCTTAAAAACATTCAGGGAGAAATATTCTCTTATTCTGCATGATCAGGTAAGGTCCTTCATAGGATATTCTAGAACATGAGAAAAACCATATTTCCTAATGTCATTTTATCTAA
>NW_020664383.1:768839-808860 GCF_002925995.2 Terrapene triunguis
GGCAGACCAGCTTTGAGAACCACTGGGCTAGTGGATCTGAGAGACAAAAGACTCTGTTCCTCGTTCTACCACTGACCTCAGCAAGTCATTTCCTCTTTCTGTACGTCTTTCTCCTCCCTTGTTTTCTCTCTCCTATTTAGATAGGTCCTGCCCCAAAGACCTTACAGTCTCTTTCATTGTGTTTGTACAGCATCTGCCCCAATCTCAGTTGGAGCCTCTAGGCACTGCTGTAATACAAATAAAAATAACTGTCTGAGAGATGGCTCTTAGTGTATCTTAGGGTATGTCTAACACTCCAATTAAATACCCGTGGCTGGCTCATGTCAGCTGACTCAGGCTCATGGGAGTTGGGCTAAGGGGCTGTTTTAAATTGCAGTTTAGACGTTTGGGCTCAGGCTGGAGCCCAGGCTCTAGGACTCTGTGAGGTGGAGGGTCCCAGAACTCAGCTCAGGCACCAGCCTGAGCCCAAATGTCTACATGGCAATAAAACAGCCCCTTAGCCTGAGCCCCAAGAGCCTAAATCAGCTGGCACAGGCCAACTTCAGGTGTCTGTCTCTACACTGTGATTATAGCCTAAAAGCACAGCTCACCTGGTGCCTGGGAGTCAATATTGCAAACTCCAAAGCTACTGTTTTTGTCTACAAAAGAGGTGTAAAGTCATTCCTAGAAGAATCCTCAGTAAATGGGCAGACAAAGTAGTGGTTATATTTCTGTCTGAACATTACCTTCAGAGTTGGGAATGAACTGGTTTTTCATCATGCAAATGAGTGCTGTGAAAAATAATGTTTTTTATAGAGTGGAATGTCCATGGTGAAAACAATAAGCTGGGCAAAACTTAAAGTACAGTTTAAAATAAAATAAAATAAAATAGAAAAGCAGATGTTCCTCTCATAGTGCAACTGAAAAGAGAAATTAAAGAATCAAGGGGGAGGGTGTTAATCAGAATGTTAAAACTCAGAGCAACAGTAATTTTTTATGAATAGTGTAGAGCCAGTGGAAAAATGTAGGATGTTTTACCTTTATTGTTTTTTTGTGTGTAAAAGTATGTGCAATTGATGTGAGAAATAGTTACATGTGATAGGTTTAGTTTCTAATCCACAACACAATTGTAGGGGGCACATAAATCTGCAAAGGCTGCTGGCAAATTCTGCTGAGTGTTTTACCCCACCTCAGGAGCCTCCAGATCATTAATCATACATTATAAGCTTTAATAGGCTAAGCATTTTAAAGGCATCTGCTGTGTCTCAAAAGAAAGAATGCAGATGTTGCACTTCAGAGCATACTGGGGTTAAAGCGGTAATGTATGTAAAAACCCTTTACCCATCCCTCTGGCTACAGTAAGGAGACAATGTCAACACAGGCTAACTGCAGTGGGAATCTGGGAAATAAAATTAAGCATGCCAAGTATAAATGGATCTGGGAAAACTTATTTCTAGCTTGGTAATGGTGACAGGGAAGTCCTGCTCAGGCAACAAGTGTGTAAAGACAGGCCTCTTGTGTGTGAATTTGTTGTGAGCATAAAACAATTAGTAATGCTGAACAATGTATCCGATGTGCCTGAAACTCACTTTACTTAACTGAAGTCTAGTTTATTTAGTAAGTTTGATTCATTCATTTGAATTGATAGTCTAGTGAAAATCATTGTCACATCCATAGTATAGAAGCAACAAAGGACTTAAACATTTATTTGACTCCAGTTGAGTTTTTTATTTCTTAGACTAACTTTTCTCAGTAAGACACTATGTAAGTAGTCCTAACAAAGCCTTGAAGCTAGCACCTGATTATGGTGGATGGTGTTGTACAATATTCCACAGTTATACTGTTTCCCTGGTTACCTGTTTGCCTGCAATCGCTTTTCTAAAGGGCTGTGTTGACATAGGGCAATAGTCCATTGAAGCCTATAACAAAGAATCTCCACAATGGAATGGGCTGCAAAGTTCGATGTCTCAAAAGAGAACTTGGAGATTACAGTTTGAAAAAAAGAAAGAAGGAAACGTCAATAAGGAAGCTGAAAAATCTCAGGATTTTCACCTACACAATGCTGAGGAGGAGTCAAGCCCTAGCAGCCATAACTCCTGAGTTAAATGCTTGTCCTCTTATGATTACTCTCTTGCACTAGCAGCTCAAGTAAGAAAGAACTTCATTATGTGATTCCTTTTTCTTTTCTCTGTGCTGCTATTCTTGACTCTTCCAGCATGAAGATAGCATGAGTGGTGTCTCTTTGCACTTATAATGGGATGCCTTAGCCTTAGCGTTGCCTTACAATCACTGTAGGCTGAATCCAGCTCCTCATTGACCGTGGTAGGCCCCCAGGATTTGGCTCTGTCACACAGCTTTCTGTTCTTTTGAAGTAGTGTCTCAGGGACTCAAACTCACTTGATCACTCACAACCAAGTAGGAAATATTCCCTAGCAAGTGATGGGGAATATCTATCATTCATTATTCTAATTACTTTTGTTACCTATTGGACCTAACTGAGATGAAGGCCCAGTTGCACTGGACACTGTACAAACGCATAGAGAAGAGAGCTCTTGCCCCACAGAGTTCACTATCTAAAGAGGCAAGACAAAGAGCAGGAAGGTAAATAGATGCACAGAGGTGAAGTGATTGTCTGGGGTCATACAGCAGGTCAATGGCAGAGCTTGGAGTAGAATCCTATCAGTTTTTGGGGAACACAAGCTGTCAGTTTGAAAACAGAAAACAAAAATAACTTATTAATTTGAACTCAAGTGTAAAAATGGATCCAAGGCAAGAGATGACGGTTTCTAAACAGAATTCCACTGGGACACATCTGCTATCTCTGAAGAGGGCCATTAGGCACTAAGCAGTACTCGCTGCTCAGTGCAGTCCTCGAAAGTATTTTCACTCTACCTGCCTCTGTTTCTAGCTCTTTTATTTTCAGAGGAAACTTGAGTGTCTGTTATTTTTTATCTTCTCACTCCTTTAAGAACTTCTTTTCTTCCTCCTGTTCTTTTGCCTCTTTCCATTTTAAGAGATTCCTCCACTCCCGCCCACACACACACTCTTTTTCATATAGCCCCAACACTTTCTCTCACAAGAAAAAGAAAACAAGGGCCTCATGGTGCAACATTCTGAAATGAAACTCTAGTGGAAGTTGGAAACACTTTTTGCCTGCTATTTTAAAGGGTGTATGCAGGGCCAGCTCTAGGCACCAGCAAAACAAGCTGGTGCTTGGGGCGGAACATTTTTAGGGGCGGCATGGCCGGCGCCAGAATGCCGCCCCTAAAAATGTGCCCCCGCCACCCTAGCTCACCTCCGCTGCTGCTGCCGCTCGCGCGCCGCTACTCGCCCTCCCTCCCAGGTTTGAGAGCCTGGGAGGGAGGGGGAGACTCCGAGTGGCCGTGGCGCGGGCGCCGCTTCTCCCCCTCCCTCCTAGGCTTGAGAGCCTGGGGGGAGGAGGCAGGGAAGGGGCGGAGTTGAGGCGGGGCCGGGGGTGGGGTAATTAAAAAACGGGGGTGGGGGTGGCCAAAATTGTTTTTGCCTTGGGCGGCAAAAATCCTAGAGCCGGCCCTGGGTGTGAGAGGGGTTTTTTTTTATCCTGCTTTTTCACATATGTCCTGCAGGATTACCCTTAGATACATTGCAGTATATCAGAGCCTCATATGCCAGGACTCACTTAGTTTCAAAATATTTACTACATATTTAATAAACAATATGTAGATTTCCCAATATACATCATCCAAAACATCTTTCCATTATAGAGCAAAGGCAAGTTAAGGCTGAGTGAGTGCAAGTGAATAAAGAGAGATTATATGATAGTGAATTTTCTTTTATCGCAATGATATCTAGTGATCCCCAGAGTACAGTAAGATGAAGACATGCTACTGCTTTCACATTTGGGGCCTGCCTTTGATGCAGACATTCTCATTTCACAAAGCAAAAAGTAGTTTTGCTGCAGGTGGCAAACTTGTCAAAATTGCTCCAGGTGAAAAAAAACACTGTCAGGCCATGCCCAAAGAAAGACAGGAGGCACCAGATGTGGTTTAATTAGACTGCAATTTTATTCAACTAAAATGTCCGGGAATACTTAGTAATAATTTGTACAGTGCAAGTCATCATAATTTCCTTAATCATTTACAGATAATCCCCAATCTGATCCCAAACATCCTGATGCTGGGACACCGCCCACCCCCTTCCCTCATATGAGGGATATGGGGGCTAGAAAAGGAAGGTGTAAGGGGGTCTACAAAGCCCATGCTGAGCTTAGACAGAGGGAGGAGGAGAGTATAGCCTGTTTGCAGGCAAGCAGCTTGATCAAAATCACATGCAGCTGCCAGAGCTGCCAATCAAAGAAGCAGGCACCCACAGCTTCAACCAATAGAAGAAACAAGGCCTGCTATAAAGGGGAGAGAACAGAGAAGGAAAAGGGGGCAGAAAAGGATAGGCTAGCAAAGGGGTGACAGCCCTGCGACAAGACTAGATCCAGATCCAGTGAGCACCACTCAGCTTTAGGTCTGATTCTGGCACCCCCTCATCCTCCCTTCAAGGAAATCCTATTGCACTGATTAAGGGATTGCCCCAGTACCCAATTAAAAACCTCCATTTCTTAATGTTCTCTCAATAAATTGGGTATGATCATGACAGAGGAAGCCACCAAATGTAAAACACCTATCCCAAGGGCATCACCTGGGATGTGAAATTGAAGATGGCCAAGCTTGTAGTTAATACAAAAATAATCTTAGATGCCTCAGTCATCCTAGCCACCTCCTGCAATCCTGCCAGTTTATTAACAGGGAATAGACATACCTGCCTGTACCTAACTTGTCTCCAGACAAGCAAGCCTAGTGGGAGGGGAAGGGAGGATCTTTCTGTATTTCATTTTGCTGGCAGAACTCCTAACCTATCAGCCAGCGTGCAACACAGGTCAACAGGGTTGTAATTTTTTTTTAATCCAACCTTGCTGCAAAAAGAAGTGTATCCAGGTGGCCCTTGACATGCAAAAGGGGTGTTAAGTAAGCATCTGGACTTCAATTATCCAGAGTAGGAAGGAAGGGATTCAGCCTCCCCCACTCCCCCCGCTGCACCCCCTGTTGCTGTGGCATGCCTTCCTGGGGGTTTGTCTCTACTCCTGGGTTGTGTGTATATGGGGAAACCATCTTTGCTCTTTTAGGTTAACACTATGTTCCTTCCTCAGGGACAGCTTCCTCTCTCTGCCCTGCCTCAGTGTGTGCTGTGAGTCAGGGTCCCTTAATTTGAGATTATCCCTAACATCCAGGGCCTCATGGCCCCCCACTTCTACTGAGGTTCTGGTGCTCCTGTCTGTAGAAGTATTTCTGACAGTATGATGATACCTACAATAATATCGTTTTTAAAAATGCTTTTTATTGAAAAGTTCACTGGGTAGCTCATAACACTAGATTTGTTTGCATCATATCAAATGTACCAAAATTGTTGTACATGTTCAGAACAAATACAGTCTCTTTAGAACAGGACTGAGGCTGTGAAATCGAAATTTTGACTTGAACTTCTAACACTTATGAACAGGAAGGAGAGGTGGTTTCAGTTTTGACCTTGAACAGGAGCAGGTTATGAAGTGTGATTCCAAATTTTAATTTTTCCAAATTTAAGAGTTAGGGAGTTTGGTTTTAGGATTCTACCTTTTTTTCTTTAAAGCCATATCCTATTATCTGTCCTGCATGCCAACCTCTCCCTGTTTAGCCACTTCCTGTGTCTTTTCATAATCCTCAGTATCAATCTGTTTGGAGCAGGAACTGTCTTTGTTGTATTCATCTGTACAGCACTTAGAATTATGGGTCCCTGATTGGGACTTGATGGTGCTCCTGCAACTAAATAATTAACAATAATAAACCTCCTGCACCATTCCCTGTCACATACCGGTGATAATATTAAGAGACGTGTCCTGGGAGAGTGAGTAAGTGAGAAATAAATTAAAAGCTAACAATTAGCCTATGTTACTGGGACCTGGGTTCTATGATAATCCGAAATCATGAAAGTGCTGTTAATAGGGTAAAAGTAAAAGAGTTAGTGATAATGATGCCTACCTCCGAAATAATACAGAACTTTCTCTGTAAAACTTATAATTATGGATCAAAGGGATGGGGGAGTGCAGGACCCTGTCAGATCTGATATTTTTGTGTCTTGTCCTCATAGGTAGCTAGGTGTTTTGTTTTGTTTTTTTCAGGGAGTGGGGTGGGGGGGGCGAGATGCAGGTTTGGCATTTGGTTCTATACCACATAAAGATCACTGGCATCTGTTTTTACCAAACCTTTAATCCCTATTATGGCTCTGTGATACTGGGTAAGAGAGTAAATTGTCCACTAGGACTAAAATCTTCTTAAAAATAATATTTTTCTTATTCGAACTGCTTGGCTAGTCATTCTAATCTCTAGATTTCTCAAAGAAATTTGTATTCTTGGCACAGATTAATAGGGTAGTTTCCAGTAAGTAATCTCTTTCTTTTAATTTACCAAAATCCCAGTTCTGAAAACTTAGAGAGGGCACTGGTAGTGTCACTTTATTATTTAAAAGTCTGAATCAGGTAATGGCATGCAGTCACCAGGTGGCACTCTTGGATCACAAAACCTTTCTCTGTGTTTCCATTTTTATAACAGATAGAAAAATATAGTTTGTAGATTGAAACTAGATGTAATGAATTTAACCATTCAGATGTCTGCTTTAACTAGGTAATGCACTTGGTGTCTGGAATAGCACAAACAATAATTATCATTTCCAATTAATATTTGCACCATAAAACAATAATGTTGCTCCTACTTAAGATATAACAATCTATCTCTTCTTTGTTAGCTATGTTAAATGTTTTCTCTCTCAACATAGTACATACATTAACTATGTATAAGCTATCTCTTCGTATCTCTTAAAAAACAAACAAACAAGAAAACAGAAAAAAGAGTAATGGGTGAAAGTGTGTTTGTGGAGTCCAACTAACTAGCCAACTACTACTGCCTCTCAAAAACACATTCTACACTTCACTGAGACATTCTACATCTTCAGCTTTATATTTAAAAAAAGTGTGGAAATGAAAATTAAAGGATCCAACCATTTCTCTACTGCCATGTAACCCTTCATCACTTGTTCACACTCTGTCCAATTTGTACCACCCACTTAGCCTTAAGTTGTCTTGTTCTGTAATGGAAGTATACTGTTGGATGTGTACTGTCAATTTTACATGTGATTTAATAAATGCATAGTAAAGATTTTGAAAAGAATATAGTCCCAGGATGCATTATATTATGTCAAAGTTTTATAAGCTTTGGTGGCCTAGAATAATATTTTTATGCATAGGAAGTAGGAGCTCCCTTTGAATGAGTGAAAGCTGAAGCCTAAATGTACTAGGTATCGTATGATGATTCCGAGACCATATGCCCCTTGAAATCTTTTTCTTTCTATATATGATGCATCCCACACCAAACTGTATGCTCCCCAAACTGTGCCCACCAAACCACTCCTCAAACCCTCATGCTTTGTGTATTGATTACACGTTTTTACTAAAACAACTATTAAATTTGGTGCCAAAATGACAACGGAGAAACCAGTCACACAAGAAAAGGAGTCTTGTCTTAAAATGTTCCAAAAAAGTGAATGTGCTGTGTCTAGCTGAAATGAAATCCTTCACAATTTCAGACATTGTCCATTCATCCGCACTTGGCTTTTGCATGTGCATAAACCTTGCTTCGTTCAAATGGTCTTGGATCCTCATTGTTCCGAGGAAGTTTTTCACTCTTGGCAGTGCTAAGAAGCTTCTCTCAGCCACAGCCGTGGATACTGGTGAAGAACAATTGCTAAAGTGAATGAACTTGGAGAACAAAATGTCAAAGGATTGGACAGCACTGAACACATCAAAGTGCCCATCTTCTTGACTTTAGTGACTTTAGTTGAAACGTTCTTACTGGCTGCATTAATCAAACCTGGTTGAATCCCTTGTTGGTTTTGTAAATTAATAACATCCACATCTTTTGCATATGTGAGCTAAATAACTTGAGGAATAAAGATGTTGCTGATTTTTCTCCATTCGCATGGGAACTCAATAGGTTTTCTAAGTTGCTCTTGGTTGACCCACCATGGTTTTTTCAAGCTGCCATCTCAGTTCACCCAAAACAATATCAGTCGCTTCAAAATATCATTGCCTAAAAAAGGCTTCTGGTGTTTCATATGGATGAGGATGTGCTACATCATCTAGATGCTTGAGCAGTCTCTTGGCTCTGTCTACTGAAGGCTCACCTGTTAACTTTATTCCTTCTGCAGCCACAGTATAGTAAAATAGCTTAGACTTTTCATTGTTTTTCTGACATCTCAGAAATACTACACTAAGCACAACAGATTGTAAGCCTTCTTGCAAAGACCAGTCTTTTCTTTGCAGAACTCAGGGCAGTCTGATTAGTTGAATCTGATCAATTTTGGACTTTGATTGGTCCATCTAATAACTTGAACTGTTTACTCTGGGCAAGTACATCTCCAGCTATCCTACATGCTCAACATTACAAGAAGAATGTATTTTTGTGGCAATATTCCAGAAGAGCATGGTAGCTTACAAGAACAGTGTTGAGGGCACCTGTTTGAACTGTCTACCTGGTAGGACAACGTGGCTTTGGTGGAAACTTCTTCAAATGAAAACTCTTTTTGGAATTGTTCAAAAATCACCATCCATTTGGCTGAATAAAAGATACGTTTTTCAAGTCCATGCAAATATTTGAAGCACTCTTTAATGCGACACTCTGGTGGCTGGAAACCTGCAGGCATACGTTTAAACAATGCTTGAAACAGTGTCCATACAATGCTGCTGGTTCTAGTTCTCATATCCATGCAGCAAGTCCATGATGTCCTAGCCATGTTACCTGCTCCATTGTAAGCCCCCACCAGGTACAAAGGGGTAACATGCTATGAACCAGTGTTTTTTTCACAGTGGTACACAGGTGTTGCATGTCATTTTTTTGCCTAGCTATACAAAGCCTATGCAGTCTTCATGATCGTCAAAGAATTTGTTGATGATCTAATACAAATAGCCATTTGTTCCTTTATGGATAGGTCAGTGGCCTCATTAGCAATGATGACATACCAATGATATTGGGGGATTTCACATTTTGTTTCATAGAAGCAAATTTCCCACAAGAGAGATCACTTCGTTCATGGTCTCATGTGATTGATAGCTTTTGTTAGCAACCCGTGCACTGACATTCTGATTGTCTTCAACTCTTAAAAGTAACAGCTGTTGGAGGTTTCCCAAAATTTCATTGTGTCCATGTCTTGCCATAAGAAGAAATGCAGGCTGGATAGCTCACTCATTAGCATCCTTGGCCATACATGCTTTAATTGGTCATTCAGTTGCACTATGACAGAGGGCTGATCCTTTGTCAGAAAATTCATATTGGCTTAATTATTAAGATCACTTCTGTCATGTTCTCTGTTCTTACTATTGTCTTCTTCCAATCATTGTAACCCTTCTTGGTGAAAGCATCCTCAATGTTTTTACTCAGAGAGACTAAATGTTGAGCTTTTCCTGAGCAGCAATGGAAGCAAAATGCTACATTCTGCCAAAGAGATGAGCTAAGACATGGGTAACAACTGTACCAGCTTACTTGAAATATTTAGTGCTTATTTGTGTTCCCACTTTGCCTTCTTGCTCATTCAAACATGTCATATGGTTCATGAAGAGCAGCTGCGTCAGAGTGACAGCATGACCCAAAACAATCACTTTCCTTGTCGTGTGACCATAAAGGCATATCATCAATAATTCTTAGCAGAGATTGCATCTTCCCAAACTTTTTACTAAATTGCACTTCAGTAGTTGATGGCTGCAGTGGTTCTGGTGAGGATGACCTTTTTGGGAACTTTCTTATATCCATCAGCACGGCACAATAGTGAAGCAGTTCACAACATTTCTCGGCTGGAGCCAACTCTTGTTTTTCTTATGCTGAAGGACAAGAAGTTATATCCTATAACTCAATATAGTTTGATGGGGACTGAAAGAACAACAGTTGCTGCTTTTGGTTTATTTAAAAATATGAGACAACAAAGACGTAGTTCTTTTCTCTTCTCTGCATGCTCAACCTCTTCCTGAGGAGTGAATTGAGTCAGGGGTGGCAGGGCAGAGGTGGGGAGGTCTGGGCATCAGAGATGGGAAGGGCAGCCAGAGTAGGGGAGAGACGTGATTGCACAAGCAAGAGCAAAGGAGAACTGAGAGAAGATGCTTTAAGAATCAACAGTAACAGTTGTATTAGTTCTGTGCACAATATGTTATTGGCATTACAACTACTGCAAAAATGGTGTGTTTGTTTTTCAAAGGACAGAACCCTCCTGAGGTTCGCCAGCATCTGATACGGTACACCAGGCAGATGACTTCAGTGTGTGTTTTGTTTTTATTTTTAGTCTCCTGTCTCTATCACGCTAGTCACTCTCACTCCTGTAGTCTCCAGGATTTAAAGATTAATATTTAATTAAATATTGTCATGTGATGAAACCTCCAGGAATACGTCCAACCAAAATTGGCAACCCTACTCTCACAAGCACCGGGAGCCTTCCAGCCCTTTGACTCACCCTTTGCTCCTATGTCTGTATCATTAGGGGATTTTCCATCATTGCTTTTTCTGCCTTTACCTCCTGCATGTGCCCCCCTCCTCTCCACCCGCATTTGACTCATAATCATTGGTGCACTCACTCCGGGCACTGTTTGTCTTCCCAGGAGGAAACTGCCTCTGCATGCACCTCCTTCCCGCTATGCACCTGACTCTCCCTTGCCCCCATTCAGGTGCTGGTGCCCCATCCCCCACAGTGCTCCAGCCCCTTCCCCAGGTCAGGTGTGTCCACTGGGACCCACGCAGGGCTGGCTCCAGGCATCAGCCGAGCAAGATCGTGCTTGGGATGGCAGATTCTAAGGGGTGGCTTCCCTCCAATTCTTTTTTTTTTTTTTCCCCTTTGGCCGCCCCCGCGGGTTTTTTTTCTTTTTGGTTCACTGCTCCAGCCGCCCTGTAGGGGGCGGCGGCGCGGAGGAGGGGAGCGCCCTGCTGGGAGCGGGCTGCGCGCTCCGTCTGCCCCAACCAGTGCCAGGTCTGCAGCAAGCCCGGCAGGGCAGTCCGCGTCCTTCCCTCCCCGCCGACCGGAGCGGCGCGGAGCCCTCCCAGCAGGCGGCGCGGCGGGAGGGGCCGCGTGGCGAGTGCCCCACTGAAGCCCTGGCCACCCCCCTTCTCTCTCTCCCCCCGCTCGCTCCCCCTTCCCCCCGCTAGCCGGGGCACGTCTGCAGCGCAGGGAGTTCCCCTGCACCCTGGCTCCGTCCGCCCCGCAGGTTTTTTTTTTTTTTGCTTGGGGTGGCCAAAAAGCCAGAGCCGGCCCTGGACCCATGGTGGCTGGAAGATGGGACTGGGCTGGGCCAGGGAGTCACATCAGCAATTGCCTCTCCCACCTGGCAGGGGCAGACATTGTGTCACCTCTACACTGTCCCTGCATGTTAGTCCTGGCTGGCATAGCCACTATGTCCAGATGAGTGATAAGATGATGGAGAGAGGAGACCGGTTCCTATCTGCTCCCTGGTAGCTGGCCCAATCCCATGCACCGCAGCAGCTGTTCCCTCCTCTGGGTCCCGCTCTCACTTCTGTGAGATATTGTGGGGTCAGAAAACATTGGGGGAGAATTGAGGGCCGAAACATATACCAGCCTCCACAATATTTCCATAACAGGGCATTAGCTCCAACCGTCCCTGTGAATAGAATTGGGATGACTGGTCTGTTTGGTTGTAAGAAGAGTGAAGACCATGTGGTGCTATAGGCATGACAAACTGATAATTTCCAACAATATCGTGAATGGACTTAATTCAATTAAATTAAACCTCACTGAATTAGTTTTAAAATCTTTGGAGTTCATTGTATTGAAAATGCAATTGTCTGTGTGTTTACTGTGGAATTGTATGTATTTCCCTGGGAAAGGTAAATAGGAAAAAAGCAAGGGGTGATAAGGCAAATTTACCCAGGTTGTAATATATCCAGAGAAGCCGCTTCCTGGAAAAGTATGCATATACTAGTTCAAACTGGATTCTACAGGGTGTCAGGAACAAACAAAGTTAGTGCTTTCTTCAAGCTCACTCGTCATCATTTCACCATTGAATGCTAGCAGATCACCAAATGGTAAGCAGTAAGCCCACAAATCTTGTTCTTTCATGTGGGTTGGAGTTACCTTCCACCAGTGTGAAGATTTCCTTCTGCCCCTGATGGAGTTTGAAACAGATATTTGGGTAGATAAAGATGATGTCCAACTGTTTAGACTTTTTTTGGTCTGGGTCCTTGTTTGTTGTGTTTATATCTCAATAATAGTGAGGGTTGCAACTCAAAAGGGGTGCTAGTACCGTGTAGAGGAGAATGTCTGGATGGTTATTCAAAGTTAACCTTGTCTTATTGAGGTCTTCTGTCTGTGTGTCTCATCTCAACATAAGTAAATCTTAATCCCTTTCATTGACCCAACAATCCCTCCCCCAATTCCCCTCAACTGTTCCAAAAACCTGCTTCCTTTCCAGATAATCAACAACCTAGGTGATCCCCACTCTCACTGTTCCATTTTAAAACTGGGGACATGTGATTTTCCTAGCCCACCCCAGTCCCCAGATGCCTCTTTCTCTTCTCTCCCCATCACCTAAATTCTATTCCAGCCTTCCCTTCTGTCCTCCCCTCCTTTGCTAATGTTACAGATCCACTTAGATTTTATCAGGTCTGGCAATCTCCATAGTACTATTTTGCTGTCTTCATATCCCAGGTGCTCCTGAGCTTAACTTAGATCAGAGAAGACCCATAATTATTCCAGACCCTTTGATCCTAGGGAAGCTCCAAAATGCAAGACAGGATAAGATCATCATCCAGCACAGGATACTCCAAGCAGGGCCGGCTCTAGGATTTTTGCCGCCCCAAGCAGAAACAATTTTAGCCGCCCCACCCATTTTTTTTCTTACCCCACCCCTGGCCCCGCCTCAGCTCCACCCCTTCCCCAAATCCCCAGCCCTGCCTCCTCCCCGCAGGCTCTCAAGCCTAGGAGGGAGGGGGAGAAGGGGCGCGCGCGCCGCGGCCACTCTGAGTCTCCCCCTCCCTCCCAGGCTCTCAAACCTGGGAGGGAGGGTGAGCAGTGGCGCACGAATCAGCTGTTTCGCGCGCTGCGGCCGCTCGGGATCTCCCCCTCCCTCCCAGGTTTGAGAGCCTGGGAGGGAGGGCGAGCAGCGGTGCGCGAGCGGCAGCAGCGGAGGTGAGCTAGGCAGGCTGGGGCACATTTTTAGGAGCGGCATTCTGGCGCCGGCCATGCCGCCCCTAAAAATGTGCCGCCCCAAGCACCAGCTTGTTTTGCTGGTGCCTAGAGCTGGCCCTGACTCCAAGCTTGTTTAGATCCTGAAGTGGATTTGTGGGATATCAATAAAGGCGATGGAGTATTTGGAGGCAAAATACTGCTTGGATCAGACATGGCGATCTCTGTGGTGGGATATTATGACAAACATGGTGGTGTTCTTTTGTGACTGGTACTATTGTATCTGGGTCTAGCACTACTCTGGTGCATCTGTACCATAAATGGGGTAGATATTTTACCCTAGGGGGGTGTCTGGGTAGTAAAGCCTATCCACTTGAGGAGAAGGAAAGGTGGCCTTACTTGAGAGTTGTCTAAGAGCTTAGACTTAAGTGTCATTAAGAGAGAATGCCAAAGCGAGTAGCCTTCATGGCTCTGCCCCCCAAGGAGATTGGGTTAGTGAAACCAGTTTGAACAGGGTGGGTCAGACTGAGAGAACCAGAATGAGAAACTCAGGTTCACAGAAGGATCTGTGTTTTCTAGGAGAACAGAAGATTGCTCTGTTCATGTAACTTAAAAAGAAACCCCATCTAATTTTGCTTGTATTGACCCTTAAGATTAAATGAAACTAAATATGCATGTAGCCTGTTTTGTTTTTAAAATCCTTTTTCTCTAATGCTTTTTTCCAACTATTAAAAAATACTGTTTTAAGAAGGCTGTTGGGTCACTATATCACAGATCAAAGAATCCTGAAGAGAGGAAATACAAGTGCTCCGAATTCAATCCAACTGTAGAGTGATAACTGGTTAGTATATACCAGGTGATGTGTTGGTATATACAGGAATGGTCTAAGAGTAGAATAATTATGAAATTCCATCCCAACATAAGTAAAGGCAAGAGGCCCAAGCCCTGAAAGGGTACATTCAGGGAGATCAGAAAGGGTGCAGTGGTGCACTGAGGCCAATAACTATGGCAAGAGTACTTACCTAAATATTCAAAAGCATTTGGTTTGGGCCAGTGATTTGGCTGAGGTTTTCCATTATTTGCTTTTAATGAACAATTTCACTTTCCCTATTTAATATTCATCAGCATCACTTTCTGCACATTTTGCTCTGCAGAGAACATTTATGGTTTCATAGAGTTTAAGGACAGAAGGGACCATTAGATAATCTACTCTGATCTCCTGTACATCATAGGTCATAGAATCATAGAAATGTAGGGCTGGAAGTGATCTGGAGATGTCATCAAGTCCAGCCCTCTGCTCTGAAGCAGGACCAAATAAACCTAGGACATCCTTGATATGTGTTTGTTCTTAAAAACTTTGTTCTTAAAAACTTGGAAGCCTATTCCAGAGCTTAACTGCCCTTAGAAAAAACAACAAGGAGTCCTTGGGGCACCTTAGAGACTAACAAATTTATTTGGGCATAAGCTTTTGTGGGCTATAACCCACTTCATCAGGTGCACGAAGTGGAAAATACAGGAGCAGGTATAAATACAATGAAAAGATGTGAGTTGCCTTACCCAGTGTGAGGTCAGTCTAACGAGACAATTCAATTAACAGCAGGATACCAAGGGAGGAAAAATAAAACTTTTGTAGTGGTAATATGAGTGGCCCATTTCAAACAGTTGACAAGAAGGTGTGAGTAACAGTAGGGGGAAATTAGTATGGGGGAAATTAGGTTTAGGTTTTGTAACGACCCAACCACTCCCAGTCTTTATTCATGCCTAATTTGATGGTGTCCAGTTTGCAAATTAATTCCTGTTCTGCAGTTTCACCTTGGAGTCTGTTTTTGATGTTTTGTTGTTGAAGAATTGCCACTTTTAGGTCTGTTATTGAGTGACCAGGGAGATTGAAGTGTTCACCTACTGGTTTTTGAATGTTATAATTCCTGATGTCAGATTTGTGTCCATTTATTCTTTTGTGTAGAGACTGTCCAGTTTGGCCAATGTACATGGCAGAGGGGCATTGCTGGCACATGATGACATATATCACATTGGTAGATGTGCAGGTGAATGACCCCCTGGTGGGTGGCTGATCCTGGTGGTTAGGTCCTATGATGGTGTCCCTTGAATAGATATGCGGACAGAGTTGGCACCGGGGTTTGTTGCAGTGTTTGGTTCCTGGGTTGGTGGTTTTGTTGTGTGGTGTGTAGTTTCTGGTGAGTATTTGCTTCAGGTTGTGGGGCTGTCTCTAAGCGAGGACTGGCCTGTCTCTCAAGGTCTGTGAGAGTGAGGGATCGTCCTTCAGGATAGATTGTAGATCCTCGATGATGCGCTGTACAGGTTTTAGTTGGGGACTGTAGGTGACAGGTAATGGCGTTCTGTTACTTTCTTTGTTGGGCCTGTCTTGCAGTAGGTGACTTCTTGGTACCCTTCTGGCTCTGTCAATCTGTTTCTTCACTTCACCAGGTGGGTATTGTAGTTTTAAGAACACTTGATAGAGATCCTGTAGGTGTTTGTCTCTGTCTGAAGGATCAGAGCAAATGCGTTTGTATCTTAGAGCTTGTCTGTAGACAATGGATCGTGTGATGTGGTCTGTATGAAAGCTGGAGGCATGTAGGTAAGTATAGCGGTCAGTAGGTTTCCGGTATAGGGTGGTGTTTATGTGACCATCGCTTATTAGCACTGTAGTGTCTAGGAAGTGGACCTCTTGTGTGGACTGGTCCAGGCTGAGGTTAATGGTGGGATGGAAATTGTTGAAATCCTGGTGGAATTCCTCAAGGGCCTCCTTCCCATGGGTCCAGATGATGAAGATGTCATCAATGTAGTGCAAGTAGAGTAGGGGCGTTAGAGAAAGAGAGCTGAGGAAGCGTTGTTCTAAGTCAGCCATAAAAACTGTGGGACCACGCGGGTACCCATAGCAGTCCCGCTGACTTGAAGGTATAAATTGTCCCCAAATCTGAAATAGTTGTGGGTGAGGACAAAGTCACAAAGTTCAGCCACCAGGTTTGCCATGACATTATCGGGGATGCTGTTCCTGACGGCTTGTAGTCCATCTGTGTGTGGAATGTTGGTGTAGAGAGCTTCTACATCCATAGTGACTAGGAAGTATTTCCTGATATCTGACCTAAATCTCCCTTGCTGCAGATTAAGCCCATTGCTTCTTGTCCTACCTTCAGTGGACATGGAGACCAATTCTCTGTAGAACAGTCCTTAACATATTTGAAGACTGTTATCAGGTCCCCACTCAGTCTTCTTTCCTCAAGACTAAACATGCATTTTTTTAAAATCTTTCCTCATAGGTCAGGTTTTCTAAACCTTTAATTATTTTTGTTGCTTTTTTTTGGACTCTCTCCAATTTGTCTGCATATTTCCTAAAGTGTGATCCCCAGAACTGACACAGAACTCCAGCTGAGGCCTCATCAATGCTGAGTAGAGTGGGACAATTACCTCCCATGTCTTACATACAATGCTACTGTTAATATACTCCAAAATGATATTAAATTTCATTGTTACCCAATAACCTATGTTTGGCTAAAGCATATTTTCCAGAAAGGCATCCGGTCTTGATTTGAAGACTTCAAGAGAGGGAGATATCATCACTTCCCTTGGTAACTTATTCCAGTGGCTAATCACCCACACAGTTAAAGACTTATTTCCAATTTGAATTTGTCTGGCTTCAGCTACCAGCCAATGACCCCTGTTATGCCTTTTTCCACTAAGTTAAACAGCTCATTAGCCCACAAGTCATTTTTGTGGCTCTTTGCTGCACCCTCTCCAAATTTTCAACATCTTTTTTAAAACCTGAATTATACACAGTATTATAGTATCAGTCTCACCAATGCTGTATGCAGAGGTAAAATTACCCCCCCCACACACACACACACTCCTATTTGCTACTCCCCTCTTTATACACACAAGTATCACACTAGCCCTTTTGAGTTGCTTGTCCGCTGTGATCCCTAAATTCTTTTCAGAGTCACTGCTTTCCAGGATACCGTCCCCAATTCCATAGGAATGGCCTATATTCCCTGCTCCAAATTTGTAACTTTATACTTAACTCAATTAAAATTCATTTTGAATTTGAATAGGCCCATTTGACCAAACAATCCAGATCACTCTATATGACTGTCCAGTCCTCATTACTATTAACCATGCCACTTATATTTGTCATCTTCAAATTTTATCAGCAATGATTTTATATTTACTTCCAGATCATTGATGAAAATGTTGAATAGGGTCAGGCCTAGTACCTGCAGAACCCCACTAGAAACACCTCATTTGATAATGATTCCCCTTTAACAACTAATTTTTGAGATCTGATAGTTAGCTAGTTCTTAATCCATTTAACGTGTACTATTTGATACTGTATAGTGCTAATTTTTTTAATCGAAATATTGTGTAGTACTAAGTCAAAGTATATTATATCTACATAGTTACTTTTAGCAACAACATTTGTAATCTCCTCAAATAATTAAATTAGGTTTGTTTGACAAGACCTACTTTCTAACCATGTTGACTGACCTTAATTCCTACTATTTAATTGTACATTAATGGAATCCTGTATCAGCTTTTCCATTATTTTATTCAGGATCGATGTCAGGATTTAGCACTTTTAGCACAACATTAACACTCTCTTCCAGTCATCTGGAATTTCCCCAGTATTCCAGCATGATGACCAATCTCCTGGCATAATAACCTCCTATTAAACTATTACCAAAAACACCTGGGCTTATTCATACCACACACCCTTTCAAGTATGCCTTAGCAGATACAGTCATGACGACATTTACCAGCTAAAATGCCAATCTCAAATCATGTATGGTAAGACTGAACGGTATGTACTGAGCAATTAATATCCAGTTGTTTTATTTATAGAAAGAGTTACAGATTATTATGATGGAAACATACCAGATGATCCCTTGTATAGACTTGTTAATGTTGCTGAGGAATATATGTAACCTTCTTGCCAGGTGAAGTCAGTAGCAACAAGAGTCGGGTTCGCTATCTAGGGGTTCTTATTAACCAGCTCAAGCTCCCACCCGGTAAACTGGGAAAACTTACCACCATCCCTCTAAGAGGCAATACTTCCCCACTCACAAGCACTGAGTCTGTATATAACAAACAAGAACTTTTATTAAAAGGGAAAGAGAACCAAGCATAAATTTGGAAAACATTACAACCATATTAAAAAACTTGAGATCATAAGCAAAACACCTACCCCACAGTACGTTGGGCAGTATCCTTCACCTCAGTTTCTCACCTTGCAGGGTGAAAGTCCAACAAACAAAGATTCCTTTAATATGCCACTCCCCTCTCCCTCCACTGCATCCCACTCACAGTTGCTGTCCTGGGTCAATGAAGACCCAGAGTTCAGAGGTACATTCACATGAGTTCACCTTCCACCTCAGTGAGTGGTGTCTTAGCTGCTGCCGCCACCACCACAACTGGCTCACAGTTGCTGCTGTGTCGCTGCCCATTGGGCCATCATTGACTCCACTGCTGCCCCGTTGCTCTCTCTGCTACCTCCTGCCTCTCTACTGCAACCTCTGTGACACTTGAGGTCCCACCACTTAATCCAGCTCTCAGTAATTTCAACAGTTAATGTGGAACCTCACTGCTAGTGCAGGCTGTGCAGTCTTTCATTGGTATGCTGCCCCACAGCAGCCCTAAGGCTTAGCACTGAGACCTACTTATCAGTGATTTCAGCTCTAGTGAGCACTCAATTCAATAAGCCAGGCAATTGTCTGGCTTACTACCCCGTAATACTGCCCTGGCTTTTATATGCAGAAAACCAGTTATTGTGACACAGGTGGGACGTGGAGGTTTTAATAGCATGTTGCGTGGGAGGGGGGGGTGCCTCAGAAAGAAAAAGGTTGAGAACCCCTGATCTAGTCCAACTCCCTGCTCAAAGCACGACCAACCCCAGCTAAATCATCCCAGCCTGTGCATTGTCAAGCCAGGCCTTAAAAACGTCTAAGGATGGAGATTCCATCACCTCCCTAGATAACTCATTCCACCACTCTCCGAGTGAAATAGTTTTTCCTAATATTCAACCTAGACCTCCCCTACTGCAACTTGAAACCATTGCTTCTTGTTCTGTCATCTGCCACCACTGAGAACAGCTGAGCTCCATCCTCTTTGGAACCCCCTTCAAGTAATTGAAGGCTGCTATCAAATCCCCCCTCACTTTTCTCTTCTACAGACTAAATAAGCACAGTTCCCTCAGCCTCTCCTCATAAGTCATGTGCCCCACCCCCTAATCATTTTTGTTGCCCTCTGCTGGACTTGCTCCAATTTGTCCACATCCTTTCTGTAGTAGGGGGCCCAAAACTGGACTCAATACTCCAGATGTTGCCTCACCAGGGCCAAATAGAGGGGAATAATCACTTCCCTCGATCTGCTGGCAATGCTCCTACTAATACAGCCCAATATGCCATTAGGCTTCTTGGCAACAAGGCCACACTGCTGACTCATATCCAGCTTCTTGTCCACTGTAATCCCCAGGTCCTTTTCTGAAGAACTGCTGCTTAGCCAGTAGGCCCCGAGCCTGTAGCAGTGCATGGGATTCTTCTGTCTAAGTGCAGGACCCTACACTTGTCCTTGTTGAACCTCATCAGATTTCTTTTGGCCCAATTCTCCAATTTGTCTAGGTCACTCTGGACCCTATCCCTACCCTCCAGCGTATCTACCCAGGGCCGGCACCAGGGTTTTTATTGCCCCAAGCAGCAAAAAAAATAAAATAAAATAAATAAAAATAAAAATAAAAGCCACGATCGCGATCTGCCGCAGCTCTACCGCCGCTGCTTCATTCTTCGGCGGCAGGTCCTTCGCTCCGAGAGGGAGTGAGTGACCCACTGGCGAAGAGCCAGACGTGCCGCCTCTCTCCGTTGGCCGCCCCAAGCACCTGCTTGCTGAGCTGGTGCCTGGAGCCGGCCCTGTATCTACCTCTCCCCCCAGCTTAGTGTCATCCGCGAACTTGCTGAGGGTGCAACTAGACATCGAGCCATTGCTCAATACCCATTGAACCCGACAATCTAGCCAGCTTTCTATCCACCTGATAGGTCATTCATCCAATCCATATTTCTTGAACTTGCTGGAAAGAATACTGTAGGAGATCATATCAAAAGCTTTACTAAAATCAAGGTATATCACATCTACCACTTTCCCCATATCCATGGAGCCAGTTATCTCATCATAGAAAGCAATCAGGTTGATCAGGCATGACTTGCCCTTGCTGAATCCATGTTGACTGTTCCTGATCAACTTCCTCTCCTCCAAGTGCTTCCAAATGGATTCCTTGAGGACCTGCTCCATGATTTTTCCAGGGACTGAGGTGAGGCTGACCGGTCTGTAGTTCCCCGGATTCTCCTTCTTCCCTTTTGAATTGATGGGCACTATATTTGCCCTTTTCCAATCGTCTGGGACCTCCCCCAATCACCACGAGTTTTCAAAGATAATGGCCAATGGCTCTGCAATCACATCAGCCAACTCCCTCAGCACCCTTGGATGCATTGTATCCAACCCCATGGACTTGTGCATTTCCAGCTTTTCCCTTTGGTGAGGGACCTTGTCAAAGGCTCTCTGAAAATCTATGTACACTATATTGCCCTATGTTTGTTGACCCCCCTCAATGAATTCTGATAGATTGGTGAGGCATGATTTCCCTTTACAAAAGCTGTGTTGACTTTTCCCCAACAAATCGTGTTGATCCATGTGTCTGATAATTCTGTTCTTCACTATAGTTTCAACCAATTTGCATGGTACTGAAATTAGGCATACTGGCCTGGAATTGCCAGGATCTCCTCTGGAGTCTTTTTTAAAAAAAAAATTGGTGTCACAGCGGCTATCAGACAGTCATCTGGTACAGAAGCTGATTTAAGTGATGGGTTACCTACCACAATTAGTAGATCTGCAATTTCATATTTGAGTTCCTTCAGAACACTTGGGTGAATACCATCTAGTTCTGGTGACTTATTACTGATTAATTTACCAATTTGTTCAAAACTGTCCTCTACTGATCTCTCTATCTGGGACAGTTTGTCAGATTTGTCACCTAAAAATATTGGTTCAGGTGTGGGAATCTCCCTCTCATTCTCTGCAGTGAAGTCTGATGCAAATAATTCATTTAATTTCTCTGCAATGGCCTTGTCTTCTTTGAGTACTCCGTTAGCACCTGAATTGTCCCACTGATTGTTTAGCAGGCTTCCTGCTTTTGATGTACTTAATTTTTTGATGTGTATTTTGCTAGTTTTTCTTCAAACTCTTTTCTGGCCTGCCTAATTATACTTTTACACTTGACTTGCTAAAGTTTAAACTCCTTTCTATTTTCCTCAGTAGGATTTGGCTTCTAATTTTTAATGGATGCCTTTTTGCCGCTAATCACCTCTTTTATGCCTCTGTTTAGCCATGGCAGTATTTTTTTTTTTTTTTGTCCTCTTACTGTTTTTAATTTGGGGTATAAATATAGTTTGAGCCTCTGCTTTTTTAAAAAAAATAGTTTACATGCAGCTTTCTTGCATTTCACTCTTGTGATTGTTCCTTTTAATTCCCATTTAATTAGCTCTCTCATTTTTGTGGTGTTCCCCTTTTTGAAGTTAAGTGCTACTGTGGTGGATTTCTTTGGTATTTTCCTCCCTACATGGATGCTAAATTTAATTGCATTATGGTTGCTATTGCCATACAGTTGAGTTATGCTCACCTCTTGGACCAGGTCCTGTGCTCCACTTTGGACTAAACCAAGAATTGCTTCTCCCCTTATTGGTTCCAGGACTAGCTGCTCCAAGAAACAGTCATAAATGGTATCTGGATGCTGTCCTGAGGTGACATGTTCCCAGTCAATATGGGGACAGTTGAAATCCTCCATTATTATCATGTTTTCTGTTTTTGTAGCCTTTCTAATCTCCCTGAGCACTTTAAAATTACCATCCCCATCCTGGTCAGGTGGGTGGTAGTGTATTCTTACTGCAATACTCTTATTATTCAAGCATGGAATTTCTATCAGTGGAGATTCTGTGGTACAATTTGATTCATTTAAGATTTTTACTATATTTGACTCCATCGTTTCTTTCACATATAGTGCCACTCGCCCACCAGCATGACCTACTCTGCCATTCCTATATATTTTATACCCTGGTATTACTGTGTCCCATTGATTATCATCGTTCCACCAAGTTTCTGTGGTGCCTGTTACATCGATACAATTTAATACCAAGCATACAATTTAGTCCATCTGAGTATTTAGACTTCTAGTATTTGTATACAAGCACTTCAAATTTCATAGTTTAAGCAAAACCAAATAATAGACTTTCTTTCAGATTCAGTTACCCTTGTAGATGGACCTAAATACAATGTACAGCAAAAAATGGACACATCAAATAATCCCATGGCAAGATACCAGGAACACAGAGATGCATACACTTTTTTCTTTTGAACTGGTAGTGTCAAAATCACCAGTGAATTACCAGAATTATGAAAACTAATGATTAATCACCATCTGTGGAAAACCACATCCTAGAATTACACAGAAGACCGCACGGCTCCTTCCTATTTTTCATTTTTTCCATGGAAACATCAAAGGACTTTCACCCAGTTTCTCATATGTAGGCCAATCCCTTTTTTAAATTGGGATGCACATAAAAAGCATTACTAGCCAAGTTTTGGTTTCGGTTACGTTCTTTGTTCCCGGAATATTGTATTGGATGAGTGCAGGGAATTTTCTAAATTACTGCAGTACCAGTCTGATGTCTGGAGGGAAAAAATATCACACATCCTATGTCAGTTACAGCATGATGCTATAACACCAAGGGGCTTTCCACTGGTGGTTGTCATGGCAAAGCAGTGGGAGATCTGGATAACAGAATTTGGTCTTAATGCTATAATAATAGTTAATAAAAATCACTTTGATTAATAAATGTTTAAACAAATTAGTTAAGGGATCAACATCTTATATGTATGAAGCAATACTCATTGTGATATATTCTGCAATTGAATAAAGCATAGTACAGCTTAGACAAAGTTACTGACATGATTAGTTTTAACCAATTTAGTAAGTTACTAGCAGTGCTGGCACCATTTAATCTCTATACTGTAAGACGTCTTCATTGCAGAGTTAGCCTGAGCTGTCTACACTAGAGTTAAATCCTCTTGAGCTAGCCTAGATCCAATGACAGTGGCCACACTTCAGAATAACAGTTGTATTTCACAGTGTGTTTGTGCTAGCAGCTGACTTATAGAAACTTGAGCCATAGTCTATACCCCCCAACAGGCCAGCCAAGTTGAGATAAAAGCACCACCACACTTGAGTTACAGGTTTCTCTAGGTGCACAGGATTTGAATTAGGGACTATTCTTGAGTTACTTCTTCAGTGAAACCGAGTCCTAAGAGCAGTTGTTGAAAAAAACATTTAGCTGTTGGTTCCCAGAACATATTTACAAGGTGCCAGTTCTCACTTGTAATTTTAGTGGAGTTTTCCCATTTGTAAGAATACAGGAAGTATGGGGCAAAAATCCAATAACTAGAATAAGGGGAAAGGTGTTCACTGAAATATCTAGAATACCACCATTTTGCTAAATCTCATTTTAAACTACATGGCAGCAAAGAATGAAATTAATTAAATTTGGCTTCCTATATGTGTATTCTCAGGAAGGAGATTGTTAATCAAAATGGTAAGAGTATGATTTTAGAATTCAACAGTTCTGTTCATCCAGACAAAGAGAGAGAACTCAGTATAGTTCAATAAAATGTACTGTAAGGTAGGCAAAAACCCTTTTTACAGGACAGCTAGAATATTACACAATGAGCACAGTAACATTTTAAGTTTGGTATATTGCACGCTTACTGTAACTTGTTTAATGAAAAATATTAGCGGGTAGTGATCAGTGGCTCCATGTCTAGGTTGGCAGCCGGTATCAAGCGGAGGGTCCCAAGGGTTGGTCCTGGGGCCGGTTTTGTTCAATATCTTCATTAATGATCTGGAGGATGGCGTGGACTGCACCCTCAGCAAATTTGCAGATGACACTAAACTGGGAAGAGTGGTAGATATGCTGGAGGGTAGGGATAGCATACAGAGGGACCTAGACAAATTAGAGGATTGGGCCAAAAGAAACCTGATGAGGTTCAACAAGGACAAGTGCAGAGTCCTGCACTTAGGATGGAAGAATCCCATGCACTGCTACAGACTAGGGACTGAATGGCTAGGCAACAGATCTGCAGAAAAGGACCGAGGGGTTACAGTGGATGAGAAGCTGGATATGAGTTGACAGTGTGCCCTTGTTGCCAAGAAGGCTAATGGCATTTTGGGCTGTATAAGTAGGGGCATTGCCAGCAGATCGAGTGACGTGATCATTCCCCTCTATTCCACATTGGTGAGGCCTCATCTGGAGTACTGTGTCCAGTTTTGGGCCCCACACTACAAGAAGGATATGGAAAAATTGAAAGAATCCAGCGAAGGGCAACAAAAATGATTAGGGGGTTGGAGCACATGACTTATGAGGAGAGGCTGAAGGAACTGGGATTGTTTAGTCTGCAGAAGAGAAGAATGAGGGGGGATTTGATAGCTGCTTTCAACTACCTGAAAGGGGGTTCCAAAGAGGATGGATCTAGACTGTTCTCAGTGGTAGCAGATGACAGAACAAGGAGTAATGGTCTCAAGTTGCAGTGGGGGAGGTTTAGGTTGGATATTAGGAAAAACTTTTTCACTAGGAGGGTGGTGAAGCACTGGAATGGGTTACCTAGGGAGGTGGTGGAATCTCCATCCTTAGAGGTTTTTAAGGTCAGGCTTGACAAAGCCCTGGCTGGGATGATTTAGTTGGGGATTGGTCCTGCTTTGAGCAGGGGGTTGGGCTAGATGACCTCCTGAGGTCCCTTCCAACCCTGATATTCTATTATTAGTAAAAATACACAAGTATATTAAGTATATTAAAAAGTGGCAAGTATATTAAAAACAAAGGAGCAAAAAGTAAAGTCAGTGGGATGGTACATGACATAAATTAGCACTGACTTTGGCCCAATATCATTGATCAAACTGATATGTCAAAGGAGAGTTCTTTCCTCAATCTAAGTTATATCTCTTTTAAAACGTGCTACAGTTTCACCATCCATAAAAGCAATAGAATCAGTAAATAGCCCAGCATACCTTTTCATAGGGATATGAATATGATTAGTTTTGGTATGAGGCAGAGTGGTGGTGGTCCTGTTGATGTGTGTTCAGGAGCAGAGATGTGAAGAGCTCCCGTTCCTACCTGGTATTTGCACTGCTGGAATGAAAAGAATGAAAGATGGGGTGGGTAAGAATTAGTAGTGATTCTAGTGGTATTAAACACCCCAAAGCGAAGGGCAGTGCAGGGCAGGATGGGCACTGACCAAGCTTGCTTTCACGCCATCTGTTAAACCAGGGGAGCACTGTTGTTATATGTCTGTTGTATTCCCCCAACGTGCCTGAGGTATCTGTCTCTGTCAGCACCTCTGGGAACTGTACCTGTTGTTGAAGAGTCCTCCTCCCTCACCCTCCACACACTTAGAAATCTGTGCTTCCTTTCTGTGCCAGACAGGGCAAATAGATCAGTGGTGAGGATTCTAGCCTGGGAAGATGGGGTTCAATTTGTAGCTCCCTACCAGGCTTACCGGGTAACCTTGGGAAAGTCACCTAGTCTCTCGGTGCCTCAGTTCCCCCTCTATAAAATGAAGATAATAGCACTTCCAACCTTACCAGGGTGCCAGGAGGATAAATAAATTAAAGATGGTGGTGTGTTCGTATTGGAGGGGCATGTAACTACCATAGATAGATGTAAAAAATATTTTTACACACTTCTAACAAATTTGGAATTTAAGGTCTCATTTTGTGTATCTATACACTACATTTTAGGATGGAGTGTGGGGAGCAACAGCAATGACCAGTAAAGGTCATATGGGACACTTGATGTATTTCAGGAAACTGACATTGATGCTGAGGGTAGTTTTGCACATAAAAATAATATTACAACACCCCACAAATTAAGACACAATGCACAGCAGAAAGACTGTACAGAATTATACAGGTTTTCGCCAAGCAGACCAAATGTACACATCAGGGAATATATGCTCTTAAAGATTTATGTTCTGTTTTCATTATACAGCTATTCATCATACTAAGCTGAAAGGACATGAGCCCAGTGTCTGTGTAAACATCTATTTTTACAGCCTCCTCCGTCACACTTGTAAAGTATTCTTTAACAATGCGAGTACTGGCATGCCTCACTACATAATGAAGACAAACTGTACTTTTAAGAACTAGACAAGCTACACATCATATTTTTTCTATTTTTCTTCCATGTCTTAAATGCAACTCCTAAGGGAGAGAAAGGAAAACTGAATTTTTAGTACATCATTCATAAAGTACCAGTTATCCTTAATGGCCAAAGTCTTGCATATGTTTATCAAGAGAGAAGATGTGTGCAAGAAACATATGGTTTTATGCTTCAGGCCCATATAGACGTGATCCTGTCTTATATGACTTATAAGAAGTTCTGATTTTCTCCATTGCAAAATGGTTGCAATCAATGTCTAAAGTGGTATGAATAATCACACAATGTGATTTTGGATGTTGTCTTGTGGTGCCAAATTTTACCCACTTTTATTACACAAACATTTTCAAATGTAGCCCTGTGTGTGCAATTTTCTTTTTTCACTTGCATAAAATTTCCTATATGCTGTTGGTAAACTGAACTGATGAAGGTATAAAAGTAACAAATAAAGCCAAATTATGCCCTTTTTCTGAGAAACTTTTCATACAGCTCCAGTCATAACTACTCCAAAAGTTGTGACAACTCTGCTCCACTTGAGAAGCTTTGGTTCAATAATGGAAGGCTTTATTAGCCAGAGCTTGGAAGAATTAAGACATTTCAAGGAATAACTTAATTTAGTCAAACCAAGAAGGCCATCTCACTATGATGTGTCAGATTGAAAAATACTGCCACACACTGCAAGGATCAAGGTGATCAAAATAGAAAGATCATGGGCTAGATTAAGCCTGAAGGGGGGGAGGGAGGGCCACACAGGTGGCTTTATGCCACCTTTTCACACCCCCATCATCTCTGAGTGCAGTCAGGGCTAGTTTTAGCTTTAGGCATAAATTAAATCACCCCCAGGGTTGTTATAAACTATGTCCACCATGTTAAGGCCCTCAATGGGCTGTCTATCCATTAGGGTCATTGGAGCTTATCACCCTGTGGCCATGCCCGTTTGTTCTCTTAGCATGTCCCCCACGTTACACCAAGGATCAGGACTGTGTGGTGTGTAACTGACTATGCTGGCTGGCAGTGATTGCTCTAAAGGAATCCCTAGCTGGATCTTTAAACCAGCTTTTCCTCCTACTTACGTTGTTTGTGCAGAGTAAAAGGGAACAAAGGGAAGGTGAAGCACTGGCCCTTTCAGATAGAGGAAAATGAGTCTTGTGTAACACTACTCCTTTGAAGGAGCCCCAGCTAGACGGCAGAGAGTTCTTTTAGAACAGAGCCTTGTGAGGAGAAGGAATGCAAGGAAATAAAGGGGAGACATTTTGCTGGTTAATGGAAAAAGAGAAATTTCACATTTCAGGCTGGCAGTGGCTACGAATCACTTCTTTCAATTGCTAAGGGTCCCTATTTTGTTTGAATTACTAGGGTATATCTACAGTGCAATTGGAGGTGTGATTGAAGCACTTGTAGAGATACCCAACTAGCTGTAATCTAGGTAGCTCAGGTACAAGTAGTGGTGAATCTTCAGCAGCATAGGCTTCAGCATGGGCTGCACAACCCTGCCCAGGATCCTGTGCATTTGTGTGGCTAGCCTGTGCTGAAGTACATGCCCCACGTCTTCACAGCTATTGGTACCTGAGCTAAATAGATTAAAGCTAGCTTGGGTATGTCTAGATGTGGTGCAACTGCACTTCGACTACATTGTAGATATACCCTTAAAGGCTCGCAGCTATGCAGGCAGACATTTCTATGCGACAAATATGAATATGAATCTTGGTTCATGACTTGAACTGAATTGAACTTATTTTGGAATTTAAAACATTGGCATAAACACCCTGGGTGAAATCTTGGCCATATGAAGTCAATGGCCAAGCTCCCACTGACTTTAAGGAGACCAGGATTTCACCCTCTCTCTTTATGTCCTCATAACAGGACGATAACAAATAATTTGTCCCCATTCTCTGACTGATCTCAACTTTTGATTGTATCACCATGTCTAGTATATCTCCTTCCCTTGGAGTGAGCCAGGGGCTGTTTTCTCCTTTTAAAATCTCACTCTCTTTTACATGGTCTCACCCAACACCTGCAATGCACTCTGAGGCACTATTAGAATTTCCCCACTGAGCACATGAATATTATAGCAATGACAGCCTGTAATGCTGACTTAGTATAGAGAAAGTGTAGGTCTGCTGGCCCCCACAGTTGGAACACTAGCCATAGCAACATGGTTTGGAGGGAAGGTTGTGGCAATTCATGTTGCAGATGACAGGAACAAAGGAAGGGCTACTTGGGAATGGTGGGGTGAGGGAGAAAGTTAGTTTCAAATATAGCCAGATTTTACACCATTATGGCATTTAAAAAAATTAGTAATCAATAACCAATTCTCCATTTCGTAGGCAGCCAATGAGAGTAAATGGAATGGAATGACAGGTTTTTTTTGCTTGTTTGTTTGTTTTTTTTCTCATTCAAATAAAAAATGAAGAAAATTTGTTTCAGGTCAACAAAACGTTTAATTTGACCCAAAACATGGTGTTCTGTTTAATTTCATTTAGCATATTTTTGAGGCATTGAGAAGACTTTAGTAGTAGTAGCAATAGTATTATGATCTCTTTCATAATTAGTTATACTTGTACAATATTTCAACAGAGGTTGTATTGATGATTCAGTGGATCAATGAAGAAATTATTTATTTATAGGACTTGCACTTTACTATATCATCTGAGATTCCTCACTTATTTTGTCTCCTCACTTGGAGAGTATCAAAGGCAAGAACATTCACATAATTAAATCACCAGCAAGTCTTTTGATTTTCTGAGAGCATAGACAGGTTTTACTTTTAGGTAGTGTATTTTGATTTTTGTGTGTGGCTATTTTGTGAATATCCCTGTGTATCATGAACTATCTTGAATTTACTGCCTCCCCACAAAGGGAGAATCTGGATGCGGTGTAAGTAATTCTTGATGACCTGCTGATTTGGAGCAAAAATGATCAACACCACAATGAGACTGTGATAGATTTTGATGAAGAGTTAGTTTATTAGCATATTTTTCCCAAATGGGAGGGTAGATCATACCCACGGAGAGTAGGTGTGCTGGAAACGGTAGAAGGTACTCACTTTTGGAAGGATGCCAGGAGATTAGATAAGGGATAAGCCAGTGGACGAAAAGGGGCGGAGGGAACGTCATCTGATTTGAGAGTGGATGAGCATTTTAAAAGGTTTTGATGAGAATTTAATCCAAACTGGAGAAATCAAGAATACAGAGTGAATCATGTGATGTTTGCCCATATATATTCATAACAATTGGATATCTTCCAGACAGGTATGCGGCATATCTTAAGGTATGATTGATTACTGAAGAATCGAGCTGGATGAATAACTGATTTTTCAATTCTCTGACAGTTTCAGAAAAATGGTTTGGGTCAAACCAAATCTGATAATTATGCCTAGCCGAGACCTACCTGCCATTTAGGAGCAAGTAAAAATATTGCTCTCCCTGGCTTCAGATTTAATACCTAATATTATTCAGGTTTTTGTTGGAATGATTTATGTGCATAAGTTACAAAGCAAATATCAAAACTTCTGGGAACTTTACAGGTATCTTTTTTTTTTTTTTAATGCTTCTCTCCTGACCAAACCCTGGCCCCTTTCCAGAGGCCATTTTTGTATTAGAGACTGGAAAGAGATTTGTAAAGGGTTTCATTTGATTTCAGAAAGTTGAGAGAAAAGAAACGCTCATTAGTTCCAAATTGCCAATAAGCTCTAAGGCAAGAGTTATTAAGAGAGTCATGAGGGAGAGATGGGTCTGGGAAATACAGTGTAGGCTCATAAAATGCTGGAACTGTGTACTTAAATATGCCACTAGAGGACAAAAATAACCAAATAAAGTGTGGCTCTGTAGGGTAAGTAGGCTACTATGCGATAGAGAAGTGTGATTGCACAGATACTGCACAGAGCCTGGTTAGCAATTAGCCAGGTTAAGCCACTAAAGCAAAGCTTGTTTAAAATGACCTAGGAAAGAGACCTGCATCCTTAACAGAAGTTAACTGGTACTTTTTGTGTGCACGAGTGAGTGAGTGTGTGCGTGTGTGTGTGTGTGTGTGTGTGTATGCGCAAACACGTGACATCTTTACAAAATCCACAGTTTGGATTAATGTGGCTGCCACTGTTGATTCATGTACAAATGGATGCAGAAGTATATTTTCCAGCTGTAAAACAGATTGGTGCTTAGCAGCTTAGTCAGTATTGCCATTGCCAGCAACAGGTGGCATACAAAGGAAAGCCGTCTTCCTCCATGGAAAGGTTAAAAAAAAAGAGATTATGAAAGGGCCGTTTCTTGTGTTTGGTACAACTCTGGTCACCAAACCTACAATTAATAAGACTGGGATTTTTGAAAGACACAAAAAAGAGTTAATCGCCCATCTCCCATTGAACTTCATGGGAAACTGGACACTTATAACCCATAGGGTCTTTTGAAAATCTCACCATAACATAAGTTATTAAACTGTATGCTGAAGAATAAGAAGCATGGGGAACTATTGTGCTGTTTAATTAATGAGCTGTGCAAAGTCGGGAAGAATTATCTGAATATCCTTTTGAAACTGTTATAACAATGGTGATGCTGTATATTTGATTAGTGCTGTGTGTATGTATATAGTAAGTGAAACCCTTTTGAGACAGAAGGTTTATCTATAATAGTACATTTCTCAAAAAGTTTCTGAAATGGCATCTGTTGGAATACTTAAATTTAATAAGCAAATACCAATCTCACTAGAAAACTAAATGAAGATTGAGCTTTCTAAACCATAAAAGTTCAGCCAAATAACATTTGCATAATATAGCACATGTAAAAAGTTTTCCTTTTGCAAAAGTGAAATCTATAATAAATATGTGACATTCACACATTTTCATGTCAGGATCTTTCCCTTGTTAGGATGAAAGAGGCCTGGAAAAGAGAAAGAGAACTGAGAAACTGCAAAACCAAGATTCTGATCTTGCAAGCACTGAAGTAATGCGTGTTCCTGGTGGGCACAAGGGTCCACATGTGCAGAGCAGCATGCAGGACTGGGACCCAGGATGAGACACTGTCACTGGAGAACAGATGTTTTTTCTGTAGCGCCATAAAACATTGTGGACCTTGAGTGCACTCCTAAGAGGCTCAGTCCCTGTCCCTGGCCTTGTTAAGGCAGCCCACCTGGCCATCGTCCTCTGTCTCAAGGTGCAGCAGAGTCCTCACATCCATCCTAAGGGATCTTTGACTACAAGTGGTCAGGCTATGTCTGTATTTTATACGTGATGAAGTTTTGAAACTAAAATGTGTATGACCGGGAACACTGGATCCTACCTCCTCTAATCTTTCAGAAAATGTAGGTCCTGTTCCTATTTCACATTCAAACTTTGCAAGTCAGGCTCTTCTCTAGTTAAAATAATTTCTTTCCTCCAATCTGGCATCTGGTTCAGGCCAGCACCACTGTTCAGGACTGCACTTAATAATGTATTTATGTCCCACTGATGTCAATGGGTATGTCTACATTGCTTCCGGGAGCGAGCCTCCTAGTCCACGTCGGCAGACTCATACTGGCCGGGTTCAGATTAGCGTGCTAAAAATAGCTGGGGAGACGTTGCTTTGATGTTGCAGCTCAAGCCCCAGCTTGGGATCTCAACCCCCCGGCTCCCTTCCAGGCTTGAGAGCCTGCGCTCCAGCCCAAATCACAACTCTACACAGATATTTTTAGCATGCAAATGCAAGCCCTGCTAGCACAAGTCTGTCACCCTGGGCTGGGAGGCTCTCTTCCAATTGCAGTGGAGATATACCCAACGAGACTTCAGCACATGCTCATATGCTGTTCTGAATGATGGCCTCTGATTTAAGGACCTGTTCCTCTAAACAGAGCCACACATGCAGACTCTTATGCCTTCATACAGGAGTAGGCCGTCAGTTGTACATCTTTCTTGTCATCTAATCACAGCTGTCAGTATGCAGTCTGTCATCTTGCAATCATAAGTTTATTTGTTTAAGTAATGGATAATTATTGTTTTTTCCCCAACACTTATGGTTTAATAAGCAATTTCAAATATATTGTGTTCCTTTTTACTTTTTAAATGTAATGATAAAATGACATATATGGCTAGTAGTTTAGAGTAGTACAGCAATTCTCAAACTGTGGGTCGGGACCTCAAAGTGGATTGCAACTCCATTTTAATGGGGTTGGCAGGGCTGGTGCTAGACTTGCTGGGGCCGAAGCCAGAGTCCCACTGCCCAGGGCCAAATCCCAAGCCCCACCACCTGGGGTCAAAGCTGAAGCCCAAGGGCTTCATCCCTGGGTGGTGAGGCTCAGGTTACAGCCCTCACCCCCGGCCCTTGGGCTTCGACTTTGTCCCCCTTCCCCGCCCGAGGCAGAGGGGCTTGGGCTTTGGTCCCCCATCCTAGGGTCGTATAGTAATTTTTGTTGCCAGAAGGGGGTCACAGTGCAATGAAGTTTGAGAACCCCTGGAGTAGTAACAACTTGAAATTTTTCTGTTGAAACTTTTTTTTATTATTATTATTATTGGTAAAAAAACCCCCTAATATCTTAAAACCAAAACCTTTTTTGAATTTTGGCCAAATCCCAAAATATTTTGATTAGCAATGATGCCATGGTGGCTATTCATTGTGGTAATTCATAGTCTTTCATAATGACAGTGAATAGTCATTGGGTCAGGCTAAAGAATGAGAATGACTCTATAGCCATGGGAAGTTAGTTTACTCATCTAGAATGTGGGTGACCCAAGTTCATCCCTACTGCAATGATTCTTTAATTATTTATACAAAGTGGAACAGCATCAACAGGAGAAATTGAGAGCTTCACACCAGAGTATCCCATTGCCCAGTGGCTAGTGTGCTGTCCCAAAAAATCAATTATATGACCACTTCTCCTCCAGATGCATCATGTGCCCTCACTAAGAGGGGTCACTGTAGTGTGTCATGAGAGGTATAGTCTGAGGAGAAAGGGTGAGGATGAGACACCCAAACTATAATTCCTCACAGGCACTGAGGAAGCATTTCCAAATTGAAAGATTTCAATGTTGCCTGAAATACTTTAGTGTTCATTTTTTCACCAAAAGTCAAAATTTTGCACACAACCTCCATCCCTGCTGCCCATTATCCAACCAGCTCTAACGTATAGTAGTAATAATTCTTTTAAAAAAATCACTCTTCAATTAATAATGATATTTACCCTCCAAAACTGGGTGATTCATTTTAAGGTGTGTTTAGGGGCTGCTAGAATGTTTCTGGAACTTACCACCTGGGGTAGAGGCCTTCTATCCTCCAGTTATGTGGCTGTAGCTTTAAAAGTCTTTTAAATTTCACTGTGTGCTCAAACTTTCTTCTAATACACTGCAGATTAATCTAGTTTATAGTTTTAGGGCCGAAATTAACAGCGCATTGAGAAATGATGATTTGTGAGCTAATGAAAAATTATCACGTCTCAGCTGCTAAGTAGCAATAATAACTTAGATTTACAGCACTTTATTGAGTTGAAAGATTATGCAAACAGTCCAGTACAGTCAATTACTTTGAATTATCTAGCTTCCTCATACTATGTATCAGGAAAAACTGCCAACATTATTTTTATTTTATTTTGTGTCTATGACTTTGTCCAGAAAGACACCAGAAGTTAGTAAATTATTAAAAGAACAGCACACCTCTGGTTCTGCAAGAGGTTTCAGTGTGCCTGCACTTTAACAATTAATAAGAAAACAGTGGAAAAATCAATAGCCCCTAGACAGTTTTTTCTGTAGCTCTGCAGTTCCTTTACACCACTTTAGTATCATAAATGAGTATAGAGATTTGAAATTGGCTTCCGGTGAGGGAAAATACTCCTTGAGAAAGTGGACTCCCCAGCTGGCGTTGAGCTGGTGGAGCATCAAGGGCCAATACCACCTTACAGTCTGCAAAATAAATATTGAGAAGGGGTGTGTCAGAGGATGTAGGGAGCATGGCTTCAGTATGCTGTACTCCCGTTATGCTTACCCTCACATGTCCCCTGAGGTGCCATGGGCAGACCAGGGATAAATTAGAGCTATCTTGAGACTGCTCTAACATCCTACCTGGGTTCAAGGTGGTCCCCAGCTAGCCACAATCTACCATAAGACAAGAACTGAGAATTGGGGCCCTTATTCCTGTTAAGATTTCACAGTGGAGTGAACCTTTCCTTTAACAAAGTGGAGAGGGGAAAACCCATCAAACCCATAGCTTGAGAATAGGGAGGAGTACTCATTCATTCTGAAGGGAATAGGAAAGTCAACAGAAAAAAATATTCCATGTAATAATGATTTATAATGTCTTAACAGCTTCCACATTTTCCTTTTTTTAAAAAGAAAACCCACATAGAATTCCCAGTTCTAATTTTTATTCCTCCTCCTTTCTGATGTGTTCTTCCATTAGTAATTTCCCACTCACTGCCATTAGTAAAATCACTCACTCATGCCACTTTTCATCACAATATCTTTTAAAATAGTTTTTTATTCAGTCCAGAGCTGAATATTAGCAATATGGATAATGTTTCCTTTATTTCAGAAGTCATAATAGCTCCATAAGAAGGACAGCCTTGGAGAAGATCAGAAAACTAACAGCCAGCTCTCCTACATAGTGTTTGCCCTGAATAGTGAGGCTGGGCATCAGGCATCTGTACTGGTGCTTGTGTGGGCGAGTTCTTTCCCTAAGGACCATAGAGCAGTTGTGACGCTGATGGCTGAAGTAACTTGCATCAAGCCACTAAGGGCACAGAAGGATCTCTTCAGCAGCAGAGTCTGGCCCCACTCACATCCTGTCCCCTCCTGCCCACTGCATCTTCCAGCTCAGGGAGTTTTTGTAAAGCAGGACTCGAAGAAGGGCGTGAACTATGTCTATGCCACCCAAAGACACACATCCATGTCTGGTGCCTGTGGATGTTCTTGTGCCTGTAGGGGCAGGAGCTGAATTTCCTGATAAGTTGCCAGATCAGGCCAGACTACCCAAAAGTATCCCATATAAAGTTTCCCCTGATACATTTAAGTAACTAGTTTCTAGCCATTTTTTAACATGGCCACCTTTGAATATATTTTATCTTTTTTTTTTTCCATTTTATTTAAATTCCTTGTATTGCTATTTTAGTTGCAAACTTTTTATTAACTGGGATAGTTATTTTCTTATGGATGTTTTAAGAGAGGGTGGCCGTGGAAGCCTTGCAACAAAAAGGGGCCTACCCACAGAGTTCAAAGGTCAAATATATGAAAAAAATCCCTCTTCCAGAGGTTTTCTACTTCCCCCTCAGTCTCTCCTTAGGTTTGTCTTGGAGGATGGGGGTGGGGGGGCAGCTGCTAGTCCAAAACAAGCATGGGGCCAAGCCATGCTTCAAAGTAAAATAAATTTGAACTGATAGAGATCTCCTTCCCTAAATTAGGGAGAGTTTCTCAGGGCTCCTTCCAACTCTTCATGAAGTCCTTCCCCTTCTGAGAGAAGGAAATCCTTATATGCACCCCTCCACACCTGCCTTTCCCTAAAAGCCTTGCTGCAATTCTGGACTACAATCTTAGCGAAGGCTGATTAAAAATGTCTACTAAACAATTATTTTTGCTAAAATATCTGCTTTTGGGGGAAAATCCAAACTTGTTGAAAAAACTAAGAGAAAACCAAATAACTACAGCTGAAAATCAAAAGCTTAGAGTTGGAAATGCCCCCATCTGTTGGCCAGGCTTCCCAGCCAGACTACCTTTCCGGTGATGGACCACAGCGACAGTACACTGCAGTGGCTCAGCAAGAGGGGAGACTATGGTGCCTCATGGGAGATGTAGTCCTGCCTGACAGCCTAACCCATACAGGAGAAGAGGGACATGAGGCATCAATGTATCATTTCAACCCATTTGGCCCATCTTTCTTCAATTAGTTAGTTTAATTTAATACAGTTGTTCCATTTCTCTTAATTCCAGTCAACGCATTTCTATTGCTGGTATTTATTTTTGCAACCATAGTGATGAAATATTTTTTGGCTGCAGTTGTCATAATTATAACTGGTATGCATCTTCATTTAATGTTGACCGTTCAGGACGCTTTACTAACACTATTGTAATAGAAGTTTGGGTTATATCCTTGAAATAATGCTTGCATCTGTTTTCTAATATCATATCAGAAGACTCTTTGGGAAAATCACAGAAGTTATGAAGATGATTCCCTCAGCCAGGCTGTGCCCTCTAGCATTTTGCAGTGAATTTTGACTTAAATTTTCAAAAATGATTAGCAATTTGAGTGTGCCTCAGTTTTTGGGTGTTCAGCTTTGAGAAAACTTAAAGGGGCCAAATTCTGAAAAAGTGCCTAGGGTCAATGATTTGGCTCTATTTTAATATTAGCCAACCTCATTTTTACTTCTAATTTTTTTATTCTGGAAACTTATTTGCAACATTATTGAAGTCTAGCCTATTGTATCTGTTTACCAACATAGGCATTCATAATCATCATACGAATGGTTCTGAGTTTAGTTTATTACATTCATAATCAACAGAAACTATGCAATCTGATTTGTGCACAGACCTGAAATTGAGCATTATGTAAATTAATTTGAAATACATACATACATACATCTGACATGTGTACCATACAAGTTTGCTAATATTTGCTCACAGTGATTGATATCCCATATAACAAACTTCTAAACTAAATAATGCAGAAGTAGTGTGTTTTGTGTATAAAGTATTTCTTTATTAAGCTTAAACTTGCAGGGCTTGTGTTTTTAATGCAGAGGTTTCAAAATCAGGAACCACAATTGCTTTACGATGCTTACATTAACTTTTAAAAAAAGATATAACAAAATAAAGGCCAAAAATAATGAAGATTGACAGTGCCCTAAGCAAAGTGATTGCAGCATTTACTGCACATGATCAATATTCATTTGTCTTCAGAAAAATACTCTTTTATAGAATCATTAACTCTTATTACACTGACTAATCCTAAAGAGTTAGACAACATAATAGGGAAACTCTTAATGGTTGACAGAGGACACCATGGTGAGAGGAGAAAGGGTTTCTGATCATCAAGGCTCTGGACCAGTGTGAGACCTTTGCCACCTAGATGAAGCTTGTTGGGCTCCACTTCCCTGATGCAAGGCATATGCCTCTTATGTGTTGTTTCTTTTATGGTTGTGCCTCAGGGCTCTCATCAGGAAACAAGGCCCCATTGTACAAGATACCATTCAAGTAAACAACACACAGACAGTTCATGTGCTGATGAGCTCACAATATGGGATTTTTACAAAATATGACAGATGAATAAACAGACAAACATGAGGACAAGGTTCTAGTAGAGACAGGCATATTTGCATTTTTAATTGTACAATGATTACAGGAGTCACAAGTGGTTGCCAGTGTAGTATTAAAGAAGTTCCAAAGTTCAAATGAGGTACAGAAAAATACTACAAATTGTTAGGGACTGGAAGAGTTCGGGTCGACTATAGTATAGAAATTAGCAATGGAAATAAGTTTCAGCACATTACTTTCTTTTCCAATGCAAGATTGTTCTCTGTTATTCTCTAGTACTTTTCCAGTATGATTTTAAATTCCAGTGATATGGCATTTAGCACATCTCTTGCTATATTCCATAGTCTAATAGTTAGGAATTTTTCTGATAGCCTAGATTTTCCTTTGTTTCATTTCATACTGTTACCCCCAACTACATGCAAATACTTTTCTGCTGTTTGTTATAATTTTTATTCTTTCAGTCTTCACTGTCTAATGTGCAATTAATCACTTCAAGTACAAATGCTATAAATTTCTCTTGCCTACAAGCAACACATCTTCATCTAGTGTCCTTTTCTATAATCTTTCCTATCCTGAACTGCATGTTGTACCTCTTCTCCCTCCCACCCCCCCATTGGCCTTGTCCTCCTTCTCCACATTCTGCTGTGAATATCTTTTTGGTAGCTTCTGCATAGTATATTTTATGGATAGCTTTTAACTTTCTGTATCTGTCTAGGTTGTTCCATTTCCAGGCACCCTTTGTAGGGTGACCAGACATCCCAATAATATTTGTCCCGATATCCGCTGGCAGCGGATTTTTTTGCTCCGCCGGTGGGACTGACTCGACTTTTTTTTTTTTTTGCACGCCCCCCTATGTGTCCCGATATTTTGTTTCCCTCATCTGGTCACCCTAACCCTTTGTATGCTGCACTGTGCTTATCCCCACAATTGCTACATTTTAGTTCTGTTCCATCCATACAGTTCTCATGAGTATTCTCCTCCACTTTTATTCACTCTTCATTTTCCCTTTACGGACAGGTGACACATGCCCATACCTTTGACATTTATAATATCTCAAAGAGGCCAGCATATATGGCTTAACCCATAAGAGCTGATATCCTATATCAATCTCATTGGGTAGCATTGCACCTTTAAATGTTAATTGGGTGGCTGTGGATGATTTGTGTTCCTCCTCACCTGATAATCAGTCGCTTAAGAACCAGCATTTGGTCCTCATTATACCCTTTTAATTTAATTCTCAGTCATGCCTAGTGGAATCCCATACAATACCCCTCTGGCTTCTGTCAAATTTAGGTAGTTGGCGAATTGTATTCTTCCCTAAAACTGTAGTGTAAGAAGTTTCTCAGCCTATTCCGTATGTGTACATTCTCCTAATAAACCTACACCCTGCATTCTTTTAGCTCTTAATATGTCACCAATATTTCACTGACTCCTTTCTGTTGTTTTCAGGTGATTAACATCTTCAGCTAGAGATTTGATAATTATAAAATGTTCATCCTTTTTCTTCTCCCCCCCATCCCTGTCTGCTCTCTTCTCCAGAGGGATATTTCTATTCTTTTTTTCCCTTTTCCTAATTTAAAGCCATTCCTCATCTCTTGCTACTTTCCCCCTCATTTTCCAACATAACTTCTAGCCTTCTCCTCTCAGCCTTCATTTCTACCACTGTTTAGCCAGCCCAAGTCACCCCCTGAGTTCTAAGCCTCAACTCTCAGCCTCTCAGAGCCCTCTTCTAGTCTCAGCTTGCTGGCTTTAGACAAGCTCAATCTGCCCCTGCCCAGCTGGGCTTCATCAATTAGCCTTTGAGTCCATCACTGTCTCCCAAGTGCAGCCTATCCATTAATGGTCCTAATTTACCCTGTAATTTACCTGCCTCTGGAGATTTCCATTACTTGCATCTGAAGAAGTGAGGTTCTTACCCACGAAAGCTTATGCTCCCAATACTTCTGCTAATTTACCCTGTTCTGCATTGTGTGGAGTGGGCATCTCATCACAATCACCTACCTTGTCTCTCTAAAATCCTGGGACCAACATGGCTACAACAACACTGCATACAACAGTCATCTGATTTCTGGCATTTATTTAATAATTCAGTAACACATCCGTATTCAGGAAAGCCCGTAAGTACATGCTTAAGGGCTTTCTTGAATCAGGGCCAGAGCATATAAAAATAAGCATGTGCATAAGTCTTTGTAAGAGCCCAAATCCTGAGAGGTGTTGAGTACCTGAAACTCCCATTAACTTCATTGCAGGATGGAAGTGTGCCATGTTGTGCCACACTGGTTCTTTTCTACTGCAGTTAGTTAATAAAAGTGTTTCCATCTTTGCATTTTTTCTTTATGCATGATAGGAG
>NW_020664383.1:813860-816273 GCF_002925995.2 Terrapene triunguis
TGATAATTATTGTTTTCCTTAACGCCTCAGTTCCTGGAGTCAAGTGGATATGTGATTATTTCAGCCTTCATTCTTAAAGAACAAGTAAGTTTCTAGCCCTCATGGCTGTGGAGAAACCTTCAAAATGTGACCCTATAGGCTCAAAAAGCAGACAGCAAATAAAAACACCAAATCTATTTATTTTTTACAAAATCTCATGATTTGTGGTGAGCCTGGCTCATGATTTTTGAACATTTTGGGGTTGCCAAAGTGAAGATGGATTATGTCTTCCAAAGTTCAATGACTTAGTTTCAAGAGGCAGGATGACCTCATGCTGTTTTACCATTCCTGTGGGCTTCCCATCCCCCTGTATTTAAATGAGACTTCCAGTGTGATGATGACTCCATGCTTAATTTACATAGAAGACAGGTAAGTAGCTGCCTTCCTTCCTGTCAGCGGGGAAGGGGGACCTGTTTTTCCCTGGTTGGCTACAAACTCGGAAGTCTAATGTTGAGTATGCATAATTTTTTATGTAGTGTTAATACCTACAATTCACAATATTAATCATCAGTGTGTCAGAGGCTTTCATAAAGGATCTCTCTCTATACACTTTATCATACAGTAATATTGTATACAATCAGTTGCATATTACTTCAGGTTCAACCCCTCCTCCCCCAAACCCAAACCCCAGCCCCGTCTTGGTAGACCAGTAAACCGTTGCAATGTATATTTTGAAAAGTGAAACCCAAACCAAGCTTCTTTCTCCTGCTGGGTGTAGATGCCATGCTGTCTTCTCCCCCACTTTTTAGTGTGGGATTTGCCTCCACCCTTTGTTAGCTTGATGGGTCTGTTTACATGATACATTCTCATTGTCTTTCAAAGTAGTTTGGAAGTAAATTCCAGTTGTGGAAAATTTGTTTCTTTGTCTAGTGCTGACCTATTTACCAACCCCCTGTTATTCCTGGCTTAAACACACTTTAGACATAATTCTAGCATATAACCATAACTCTTAATACCCATTGCTTACATACATCATGCAAGAATATTAATGATCAGTGAGTTATTAGTTTCCAAATGATAACCTCACAAGGCATATTTTGTACAAAGATTATTGCAGTACTGGTATAGGATGTGAATACTGGGGTGCTTAGTGTCACAGCGAGCTATCCCCACAAGTAATTACCTAGGGTTCTAGGCAGGTTTGTACAGCACATGCTAAAGCTTGCACTACAACAGCTTCACTGCTTTGAGTCCTGAGCTAGCTAGTTAAAGGCTAGCTCAGGTGTGTCTACTTGAGCTGCATTCACACTCGGTGACTGCAGCATAGACATACCCTAAGTCTCATAATTAAGGAAAACTAGTATGAACTATCTTAGTCATGACAGATCATCACTGAATTATTCAACCTCCTGAGGACTGTACTTTTATTAATGTTTTTATTTTATTATTTTATTTATTAATATTTTATTAATGGGCAAAGGTATATTATTTATTTAAACCTCCCTTGAAGCATTAAAGATCTACATAAGATGACCATGTATTCCATAGTTACGCATGGACCACCATCTTTAGAAAAGAGAGAAGCTATATATTGAGAAAAATGTCAGATCAGAAACTGCTTTGACATTATATTTTTGATAAGATCAGGGAAAAATTTTTACTGTGAAATTTAATATGGTATCCTAAATGTAAAGCCCCTGGTAAACTTTAAAATCACACATGGGGAGGGGAGAGAAAAATAAATGAAAAACCCTTAAGAGATGCACAGAAACAAAAAGGGAAAATGGGGGTGGGGGAGAAATACAATAAGGATATTTTAATAGTGTGAGACATGATCAAGTAAAAGGTAAATTGGGCCTTAGGGATAAAACTGAAATGAACATACTGGGTCAGACCAAAGATCCATCTAGCCCAGTATCTTGTCTTCTGACAGTGGCCAATGCCAGGTGTCCCAGAGGGAATGAAAAGAACATGTAATCATCAACTGATCCATCCTCTGTCACCCATTCCCAGCCAGGGCCGGCTTTAGCAAGTGCGGGGCCCGATTCCTGGGGCGGCACTTCGGATTGCCGGCTGGGGGGGGGAGGGAGGAGGCGCGGGGCTTGCCGCACTCTGGCCGGCGGTCCGGCCAGGGTCGTGGGGCTGTGGGGCTGCCGCGCTCCGGCCAGCGGTCTGGCCGGGGTCGCAGGGCTGCGGGGCTGCCATGCTCCGGCCGGCGGTCCAGCCGTGCTCTGGCTGGAGGTCCGGCTGGGATCGTGGCGCTGCGGGGCTGCCACGCTCCAGCCAGAGCTCCGGCCGGGGTCGCGGGGCTGCCGCGCTCCAGCCAGAGGTCCAGCCAGGACAGCGGGGCCGCGGGGCTTGCCACGCTCCGGCCGGGGTTGCGGGTCCGTGGCAGGGCCGGCTCTACCATTTTTGCAGCCCCACGCAGTGCAAA